>NC_136014.1:28561928-28564428 GCF_048128805.1 Centroberyx gerrardi
AGAGAGAGGAAAGCAGAGCCAATCAGCATCCTGGAGCAGTGTCACCTAGCAGCCAACGAGGAGGGGGGCGGAGCCACTGACAGTGATGGATGCTGGGTAATTAAACGAGTCAAAGGCAAAGGGCGAGAGGACGGAGGGATGAGAGAGAGAGAGAGAGAAAGAGAGAGAGAGAGACTGAATATAGTGGATAGATAGATAGATGGATAGATAGATAGATAGAGAGAGAGGGGGAGAGGGAGAGAGAGAGAGAGAGAGAGAGAGAGAGAGAGAGAGAGAGAGAAAGTGGTCGAGCAAGCATGACGTCAGCAGGGTTTCTGTCCACATGGTAACAATAGAGCCAGTGTTTCATTAACAAACCCTCTGAGTTCATATGCAAATGAGGAGGGGCGGAGCCTGGGGCCCTGTGTGTGTGTGTGTGTGAGTGTGTGTGTGTGTGTGTGTGTGTGCGTGTGTGTTTCAGACCTCCACTCTGTAGAAAGTCTTTGTCCTCTGTTTCTTTATTCCATCTCTCAGCTCTGTATAATAAGAAGCCTGAGGTGGGAACAAACTTGACAAGTGTGTGTGTGTGTGTGTGTGTGTGTGTGTGTGTGTGAGTGTGGCACAACTTGCAAACTTGTGATGAATGTTAATGCTGTCGTAGTAAACAGCTTTTTGCAAATGTGTGAAAAACATTTTGCACAGGAAAGCATTCGACCTCATGAGCTGTGATCAATATTTCTTTCTTCCTGCAGAACGTCACAGAACATGACCTGATAGAACCGTCCGAGCGCCCGGAGCGATGATGAGGATGGGAATGACGGTTCTATCCATTCTACTTCTGTCATCAAACTCCACTGAGCAGAAGAAGAAGAGATCAGAAGAGAAAAAGACGATAAAATAAGTTTTATTAAACTGCAGTCTGGCTGTTCCGGGTCTGAAATGCAGATTATTTACGACTCACTGCAGGTCTGAACCGCCGCGCTGAGAATCTGAATACTGATCCATATGATGATCCATATATTGATATTTTCATAGTGAACATATTTCACGCTGTCTGCCTCAGTCTGCTCTTCACTGTCTGGATCCGGTCCGTTGTGTTCAGTTCTTCATTTGCTCTGTTCTTATGTAATTTCTATTTTTCTCTACTGTTTCCTGCTGGTTTCTGATCAATAAAGTCTGATCTAACAGTTCGGCCTCCATCAGCATTAGAAACTCTGTTATTATAGTAAATATGAATAGAATCAGACTTGAGTGTGAACAGACTGGTGGATCTTCTCGACTCAAACTGATATTTCAGGTTGAAAGTTTCCTCAAAGGCTTTTTCTTCTCCTGCGGACCGAGGTAGCAGCGACATCACATGACCCCTCGGCCGCACTGATGCATCGTGGGTAACCAGGATGGCTGGGGGGCAAAAACTCGTTAAGACTCGTTATCTGGGGCGGGAGGGAGTCACGTGACCTGTGATTGACAGACAGGGAGGTACGACACACACACACACTCAAATATAAAACATCCACACACACAGATTAAAGTGGACACAGGTATAAAAAAAACAGTAGATCCCAATAGGTTGCAGTAGATCCCACCAGATCACAGATGATTCCAGTAGATCTCTTTTACGTCCAGTAGATCCCAGTAAAGTAAGCACATCCTAGTAGATTCCAGCAAGTCCCACTAGATTCCAGATGATCCCAATAGATCAAGGTCAATACATCCCAGCAGATCCCAGTGGATCTTTTTAGAGTTCTGTAGGTTTCAGCAGATCTCTTTAGAGTTACTGAAATTACTTAATTAAATTACTGAAATGATTTACAACTATTTCTTGTTTTGACCCTGGAACCTCCGCAAAGACCCTGGAACCTCCGCAAAGACACTGGAACCTCCTCAAAGACCCTGGAACCTCCTCAAAGACCACTGGAACCTCCTCAAAGACCCTGGAACCTCCCCAAAGACCCTGGAACCTCCGCAAAGACCCTGGAACCTCCGCAAAGACACTGGAACCTCCGCAAAGACCCTGGAACCTCCGCAAAGACACTGGAACCTCCTCAAAGACCCTGGAACCTCCGCAAAGACACTGGAACCTCCTCAAAGACCCTGGAACCTCCTCAAAGACCCTGGAACCTCCGCAAAGACCCTGGAACCTCCTCAAAGACCCCGGAACCTCCTCAAAGACCCTGGAACCTCCCCAAAGACCCCGGAACCTCCTCAAAGACCACTGGAACCTCCTCAAAGACCCTGGAACCTCCTCAAAGACCCAGGAACCTCCTCAAAGACCCTGGAACCTCCTCAAAGACACTGGAACCTCTTCAAAGACCCTGGAACCTCCTCAAAGACTCCTGGAACCCACTCAAGGACCACTGTAACTTCCTCAAAGACCTCTGGAACCTTTTTAAGGATCCTAGGAATCTGCTCAAGGGCCCCTCTAACCGTCTTATACACCCCTGGAACCTGCTCAAGAACCCCTGGAACCCCTAAAGGAGCCCTGGAACCCCCTGGAGGTCCAGATTGGGACCCAGTGTTC
>NC_136014.1:28566928-28569428 GCF_048128805.1 Centroberyx gerrardi
GACAGGCAGAGAGACAGACAGAGAGACAGGCAGAGAGACAGACAGAGGCAGAGAGACGTTAGCTAGCTAGCTAAACTATGCAGGATGCTAACGCTCGTTTCAACAAGTCACATGATCCACTGTTGAGACTTTTCACATAAAATATTAATTCAAAGTGTTTGATGTATTTTATTTTTACGGTCATATGTTCTTCCTCGCTGATGTTGCAAGGTATTGTGGGATTCCCCGCTCCGCCTGAGGAAACGCTGTACGCTTCCTTTAAAATCGACCAGAACAAGGAACCTTCAAAGGAAGCTTCCTATGTGTCCTAGCTGAAGGACCAGAACAAGGAACCTTCAGAGGAAGCTTCCTATGTGTCCTAGCTGAAGGACCAGAACAAGGAACCTTCAGAGGAAGCTTCCTATGTGTCCTAGCTGAAGGACCAGAACAAGGAACCTTCAGAGGAAGCTTCCTATGTGTCCTAGCTGAAGGAGACACTGGAACATTCACACTTCCTACCTGGAAATGCCGGAAGCTTCCAGCACTGACTTCTGTTTCTGTTGGTGTTTATTTGTCTGGAGGTCAGAGTTCACCTGCTTTTTATTTTCTCTCACATGCCACCCTGAACCCTGAACCCTGAACCCTGAACCCTGAACCCTGAGCCCTGAGCCCTGAACCCTGAGCCCTGAACCCTGAACCCTGAGCCCTGAGCCCTGAACCCTGAACCCTGAGCCCTGAACCCTGAACCCTGAACCCTGAGCCCTGAACCCTGAACCCTGAACCCTGTCTGATACAGAACTGTTTCTGCTGTACCGGAGGGGGGGGGGGGGGGGGGGGTGGATTCATTATTGAAGATAATTGCGTTCCTATGAAAGAGGTCTGACCTACATTCAGTGTGCTGGTTAAAAATGCAGGAGGCGGTGGAGTGGAGCTGGTCTGGAGTCAGATTCAGATTCTGATGAGCTGAAGACCAGATATCTGCTGCAGGGAGACCAACACCAGCCACTGATGTGAACATCATCCTCAGCAGTTACATCAGCAAACACATTTTGTAACGTCTGCTTCAGTGCAGACTGTTATAAGTGCAGTTACAGAACTACATTTCCCATGAAGCATCTCTTCACCATAAGGAACGTACCAAAATGGCTGACAGAGTTCAGCAGCCAGATGTAATTATATGAAGGTTGCACACTTCTCTCCATATGAAAATATTTATTTTACATCACCAACATGTTTCGGTATTTATGCCTTCTTCAGGGTGTCATGACAACCTGGACCTTAAATAGAAACAGGTGTCTATTATTAGTGACGTCACATGACCAGCCCCCAATGCTCCTTGATAACAAATATTACTTATTTCACAATAGTCAGTGACATGAAATACAGTGTAAAATATACAAAATCTTCACATTATTTCAGAGTTTGCTGATATCAAATAATCTGTAAAGATCTGGAACAAGCCGGACTGCAGCTCCCTATAGAAGATAGTCCAGTATGTAAATGAGATGAGATGAGATGAGATGAGATAGCACTTTATTGATCCCTTGGGGAAATTCAGGAGTGTGTTCCAACTGAGTATTCTGTATTTCTGATGAGGTTTTGTTCAAGTGTTCTCCTGCTAACAGGTGGTCTACCTGACAGAGTCCAGGTCTCTGTGAGTCTACACCCTGCTGCTGTCATCCAGCCCGCCGGTCCAGACCTGCTAATTAAAAAACCAGCCGTGCGTTGCAGCTACTGAAGACCAGCATCAATAATAGAGGAACATGAACCGGACCGAACCAGGACGCTTTTTAAAATCCCCAACTCCTGGTAAACATGAACCTCGTCAGTTTGGCTTTTAAAAGGTAAGATGAGAAAAACTTTATTGATCCATGAGGGGAAACTCGTCATTACAAAGCAAAGAAGAAGAAGAAGATAAAGAAAAAAAACAAAATAAATGTATCCTACAGAAGATGCTGTGGATCCCCTAATAGTTCAAAGGGGAACAAGGTAGATATTGTTCTGTGTTCCTTCGCAGCAGCATGGCGGTCCTGGCTGGTCTTTACCAAACACACATAAACACAAACTGATCAAACAAATCCCTCTTCTCTTTAGTAGTGAAATGATGCTTCTTAATAAGTAAAGATGTCTGTTAAACCAGACAGATGTTGGATTGGAACACAGGAACCTAAACACAAAACAAACCAAACTAATACTGAACACTGAACACTGAACGCTGAACGCTGAACGCTGAACGCTGAACGCTGAACGCTGAACGCTGAACACTGAACACGCCTCCTGCTCTCTGCTGAACGACACTTGGAGCCACAAGGTTCAGACAAACTGAAACTGACTGAACCGCTTCAAAAGAGACATGAGAGACTTCAGAGGAAACAACTGAAACAGAAAGTCAGTGTGAAACTGACTCACTGCAGAGGCCATGCGGTCCGTCAGTTGGGAGGTGTGTGTGTGCGTGTGCGTGTGTGTGTGTGTGTGGGGGGGGGGGGGGCACTTCCTTCCTGTTTTAAAGAGGAAGGGGCGG
>NC_136014.1:28574428-28584428 GCF_048128805.1 Centroberyx gerrardi
ACACTTTGTCTCTCTGATTAAAGCTGACGATGTCAGCAGGCCAACAGGAGTCAAGGCTGGAGGATTCAACCAGTCAGTAAGCAGTCAGTAAGCAGTCAGTAAGCAGTCAGTAAGCAGTCAGTAAGCAGTCAGTAAGCAGTCAGTATCTGTGTGTGATAAAGCTATCAGCACTTGGTCACCCACAGAACAACATTAAGATGATTCAGTGGTTTAGTTCAGTTCAATATAAACAATCTTAACCAGCTAGATTTCTCCCTGCAGAGCTGCTTTCATGGAATGAAATAAAATACACTGAATAAAACAGATTTTCTGCTCTCAAGGTTGTGTGTGTGTGTGTGTGTGTGTGTGTGTGTGTGTGTGTGTTGGGGGGGGGGGGCAAAATATACAGATTTACATGAGAGGAGAATTATGTGTGAATGTAAAATACAGTGAGATTAAACTTCAAACAGTCAGAACATGAAACATGGCGTCTGATGTGTCAAAACGCCCTGAAGACATTAGAAGGAGACTGAGCTGTTTGCTCTTGTGACCAAAACGAATCACAAACATTTTTAGAAAACCTTGTTTCTAAAATTATATTTGAAGCAGAAATAATTGGTGCGACAATTCATGTTTCTGCTGATCCTGAAGAGAAACATGTTGGACTGGAGGTTTTATTCTGTGGACAGAGACATCCTATCTGCTGAGATATGATACTGCTGTTTAACAGTGATGATGTCGTTTATGATGACGTCATCATCATCATCATCATCCTCATCCTCATCATCATCATCATCATCACAGTGATCCTTCAGTTGTGTTTGTCATCTTCCTCTGCAGCAGAACACAGAGCTGCAGGGATTTGAACCTGCAACTGTTCAGTCACAGGACAGAGAGAGAGAGAGAGAGAGGAGAGAGAGAAAGAGACAGAGAGAGAGACAGAGAGAGAGAGACAGAGAGACGGAGAGAGAAAGAGAGACAGAGAGAGAGAGAGAGAGAGGGAGGAGTGGAGAGAGAGAGAGAAAGAGAGAGAGAGAGAGAGAGAGAGAGAGAGAGAGAGAGAGAAAGAGAGGACGGGAGAGAGAAAGGGAGAGAGAGAGAGAGCGGTAGAGCGAGCATGTGATCAGCAAGAGGCCGGTCTGTCCAATAGAATGAATGGACTGTAAATAGTAGCCAATCAGAGCGCAGCTGCTCGGTATAAAAGCAGCAAAGCCTCTTAATCCTGAAGCAGCAGCTCGTCCGTCTGTCCGAACAGGAGCCGCTTCACAGAGACGCGTCAAGGTAAGAATAAAGATTTAAATTGTGTATTAAATCAGCCAGCCAGTCTGCTGATGTTGATGTCGTCATGACGCGTCATGCGGCTCCGCTCCGCTCAGGACGAACTGAAGGTTTAATGAGGCCGCAGATTATCTATCTGCTGCAGGAGGAACAAAGAAAAGCTGCGGGTCGCTTCATTATTCCATCAGTCAGTCAGACCGGATGAGACGGGCTGCCTGTCTGTCTCTCTACCTGTCTGTCCGCCTGCCGGTGTACCCGTCTGCCTCCATCCACAACGACCTTCAGGCCGTCCTGTGTGTCTGCAGGTTGCGCAGTCAGTCTGCATTCTGCTGCAGCTGCGGCTCATTCCTGCACCGCCGCTGTGACGCAGCCTGCAGCGGCGCGTCATGAAGGGTTAAACCGGAGCGCTCAGCCTCACTGCGTCACCGCGTTGCATAATGAGTCTTTGTGCCGCTTTACAGCCTACATCCATGCTTTATCCCCCGAGGATTTGCCGAGCCGAGCCGGGCCGGGCCACAGTGTGACGTGTTCTCTGTTCCCAGGTCAGCTGAAACGTCATCATGCCTTTCGGAAACACCCACAACAAGCTGAAGATGAACTTCTCCTCGGAGCAGGAGTATCCCGACCTCAGCAAGCACAACAACCACATGGCCAAGGTGCTGACGCCCGAGCTGTACTCGAGCCTGCGGGACAAGGAGACCCCGAGCGGCTTCACCCTGGATGACGTCATCCAGACCGGGGTGGACAACCCAGGTAACCCCCCCCCCCCCCCCCCTCTCAGTCTGAGGTGACCTTGCCTGCAGCCTCACTGTAGTGAAAGCAGCAGATTTACTGCTGGATTGGTGGAATTACAGTGTGAGGCTGATTAACCAATCAGAGCAGAGTGATTAACCAATCAGGGTGCAGAGCTGCAGCTGCTGTTTCTGCAGCATCATATTGACCTCTGCTGAGGTCGAATTCTCCTGATGCTGAGTCACTTCATCTGACAGAGTCTGGATTCTGTCTCAGGTGTTTCCTCTCTGTCACCTGCAGAGAGTGAACTCTTAATTGGATTGGTTGTTAGAGCAGATTAATTCCTGCTCCTTAATTCCCTGGGGGGGGGGGGGGGGGGGGTACTGTGGATTTACTGTCTGATGACTGACACTACAGAATATAGACAGATTTAGAAATTGAATGTAATTGTAACATTTACTCTGCTGTAACGTTTTCATTCCTACAGTTTTATCCTCACTCGCCCTGAGTTGCATCCTGTGTATGAATTCTGCTATAAAAATAACGTAAAAAATTAACATACTAAATAGCCCATCGGCCCCTGGTGTTCAGATCAGTGACTGTAGTGATGACCCCCCCCCCCCCAGGTCACCCCTTCATCATGACAGTGGGCTGCGTGGCCGGAGACGAAGAGACGTACGAAGTGTTCAAAGATCTGCTGGATCCAGTGATCGAAGACCGGCACGGAGGATACAAACCCTCCGACAAACACAAGACCGACCTGAACCCCGACAACCTGCAGGTACACACACACACACACTGACCCCCGACAACCTGCAGGTACACACACACACACACTGACCCCCGACAACCTGCAGGTACACACACACACACACACACACTGACCCCCGACAACCTGCAGGTACACACACACACTGACCCCCGACAACCTGCAGGTACACACACACACACTGACCCCCGACAACCTGCAGGTACACACACACACTGACCCCCGACAACCTGCAGGTACACACACACACACTGACCCCCCAACAACCTGCAGGTACACACACACACACACACAGAACCTTGACACTTGGTGTTTAGTCTTCATGTTGTTGAACTTCACAGCTGTCTCTCTGCAGCTGACTGACATGTTGTATGTCAGTAGCGTGTTGTATGTAACGTGTGTCCTGTCTGCAGGGCGGAGACGACCTGGACCCGAACTACGTCCTGAGCTCCAGAGTGCGGACAGGAAGGAGTATCCGCGGCTTCTGCCTGCCGCCGCACTGCAGCCGTGGCGAGCGACGTGCCATCGAAAACCTCTCCATTGAAAGTACGTCACCGCTCCCTTTCCTCCTTCCTTCCTCCCTTTCCTCCTTCCTTCCTCCCTTTCCTCCTTCCTTCCCTCCCTGTCTCCTCCTGCTGCAGCATCAGTGATAAACAGTCGGCTGCCGCCCCCTGTCTGCAGGAACAGGCGTTACAGTTGAACTGTTTCATCATGGCGTCTGCAGGTTTCAGACAGAACAGTTCTCAGATTATTCACCTCAGATTGTATCTGAAGCATCTGCCTGATGCTCTGAAACTCTCAATGAAATGAAAAATGACTTTCACCTTGTTGGCATGTTTTCCATGTCATAATAAACACCCTTTTATTTATTATCAGTTAAAGACTCAAAGAGATTTAGATAATACAACAAAGAAAATATAGTTAAATGGAAACATGAAACTGTATCATGTCAATCAAGTGCAATAAAATTTGGATTGGGTTGAAACAAACTAACAATTTGGACACAATTCCCTATTGAATGTATTTCCAAGTCAACAGTAAACTTCCTGCTGCACCAGCAGATGAAGCCTATAACACTACAGATGGACGTCCGTCATTCTTGGACTCTTTCTCTAACAGATACTGATTGTTTACACTTTTGTGTGATGCCGCCCCAATAAAATCAGTCAAATTACTGAGGCTAGATGATCAAAATTGTGTTTCAGTGTGATTTTGAACTCCGTCAGTTTGTGTAGACTCTGCAGACTGAAGCTGCAGCGTCTTTGTCCTGCAGATAAATCTCTTGCGTAACACCCGGCTGGATTTGTTCCTGCTGAGACTTCTAATAAGTTTGGGGATTGAATTGCAAATGTCCTCTTTGATATTGAAATGTGACGGAACCGGCTGGAACCGGCCGGAGCCTCGGCTCTGCTGCCCCCTGCAGCCGGACTGAGGACCTGCAGGAGGGAGAACCACATTACATCCTCTGGACTTAATATCCTGTTCTACCAGGGATGGCACAGGATATTAAGTCAGTTTATCAGTTTCAAAACATTATGAAACAATAACTGAAAATTGACAGGATTACATTAACTAGAGGCCAACTAATATAAAAACAGAAATCCTTCAGAATTATTAACTACTTTGTTTTTCCTCCAGAATTTGTCAGGATGGAAAAGCCTCTGGAACGGTTTAAACCTTCATGGACACTAAAACTCTCCACTGAAACCTGGATGATGATAATGAAACATATGTGTGGAATCTGATCAAAATGTCATTAGAATCAGTTCAGCTCTTCAGAGACAGTGTGTGTGTGTGTGTGTGTGTGTTGATCAATCCTACAGTAAATCTGTGCTCAATCAGACTGGAGCAGATTTTATTTAAAGACAACACCCTGCTATCAGTATCTGACAGGAATGTCTGACCTTTGACCTCCTTCCTGTTGGCTGCTTGTAATGTTGATCAGTTTCCAGTCTAACTAACCTCCAACATGGCGGCGTCTGCAGGTCTGGACGCTCTGGACGGGGACCTGAAGGGAACCTACTACGCTCTGAAGAACATGACGGACGAGGAGCAGCAGCAGCTGATCGATGACCACTTCCTGTTCGACAAGCCCGTCTCTCCCCTGCTGCTGGCGTCCGGCATGGGGCGCGACTGGCCCGACGGCCGCGGCATCTGGTCAGTACGGCCGGAACCGTGACCTTTGACCTTCTTACTGTTGGTTGCTGTAGGAACTCCTGGGGGTTTATACTGGGAGGAGACTGGGCAGTAAGCTGAGGGATGATTGGTGTTTTAATGCCTTGTGCAAAGTTTCTACAGTCATCTCTATGATATTATCTTAATAATTAAGATGAAATCCTTAAACAGTATTATAATATGCTTCAATTACTAAAACTAAGACTTTAGAACATATGTAAATTATTAGACTTGTCACAAAATGTTAAAATCCTGGTCTGGCTGATGGATAGTTTTTAAACACAAAAATCCAAATAACAGCATCTAAAATAAAATCAAATGAGTCTCAAGTTAGAAAAAGCTGCTGCCCAGCAACATGAATATAACTTTGTCAAAAAAGTCAGCATTTATAAAAACTGGGTGTATATGGGTGGTGTCATAACTTTCTTAAAGATGTATGGTAATACCGGTTACCGTCCATCCCTACTGAGGCCACTAATTTACTTTCTGTGTAAAACTTGTTTTTTAGTTTCCTTATGCTCAATTCCTTTACTTGAGTAAAAGTAGAACGACTTTATTGAAGTATTACTCCAGTAAAGGTTAAATCATGCGTTCAAAATTCAACTTAAGTAAACTTATCAAGTCTTGGCAGTGAAATGTACTGCAGCATCAAAACTAAAGTCTTCATTCTTAAGGACAGTCTCATCTGCATAGAGTGAAACTCTGCAGTCGCACTGCTTCTGTTCAGCTGGTGACTTTTAACTTATCCCATGTTATATATGCAAAACTTTATTCTGCATAGCATGATATGCTGATTTTGGGACATAGTGGCACACAATTCTGCTGTCTGAACTGATGATAACTAGCAAATTTTATAAATGAGGTATGAAACATTTTACGGAATATAATTTTGAAAGTTTCTGTTTTGTTTCACATCACACCTAACATTACCATACATTAATTTGAATATTTAACATGTAATTTTGCATATGTGAGCCATATTGTGATATATCAAAAAAATCCTTATGATATTGATTCACATCACCAGCACTAGGTGTCAGAACCCCCGTCCCGTCCCGTCCCGTCCCGTCCCTCTGCGCTCGGAGGTTCAAGCCCTTCTGTTTGTCCTGCAGGCACAACGACAACAAGACGTTCCTGGTGTGGGTGAACGAGGAGGACCACCTCCGCGTCATCAGCATGCAGAAAGGAGGCAACATGAGGGAGGTGTTCACCCGCTTCTGCACAGGCCTCACCAAGGTCAGACACGTTCACAGTCTTCAGGATGTTGACATGGTTCTATTATTTATATCCTACGTTCTCTCACTTTTCACTGCTGCAACGAGCCAGTTTGCCCACAAGATCAATAGTCTCTCCTAATTAATCAAATCTACTGCCTGTTAGTCTGGACTGTTAACATCAGTATGCTCATGTAGCTCTGGGTTCTATTGGCTGAGGTCTAATTCAGTAGGTTTGGTTTGTTTTTTAACGTCTGCATGCTGTGAACTCAGAAGTGTTAACTGATAAAACCACAAAAGGTTCAGACTGAATTAGCTGCTTCCTACAGGACGCTCCCGTCACGGTCTGATCCAACCGGTCCAGAGGTTTTACTAGTCCAACTATAGTGAACAAGTTCTTCTGAATTCAGCGTTATGGAGGTGTTCCTCTGTCCAGGAAGCCGAACATTCAACTTCCAGTAATTTGAAACCCTTCTGTATTTAACCGCTCTATTTGCTCTGTTATTTATTGTATCTTCTCTGCTGTTGCGACGAACCAGTCTCTCCATTGGATCATAAAGTTTCATGTAGTCCAGTGGATCTCCATCCTGGTTCAACAGTCTGCAGGTTTTCAGTCCAACCAAACATTACAGCAGCAGGTTTCACTGACAAGTTCCTGTCTGGTGACTCGACGTAAGCAACAACGCAACGACCGTTTCTGGAGTAGCGAAACATGTCGACGTCTGCTGCAATATCACACGTTTCAGATGGGGACGCTAGAAGGAAAATTACTGTTGAACGAGTAACTACCAGTGATGATGATGATCATAATAATCATCTGCAGACTGGTGGCTTCACTCCCCCTGGTGGATAAATTCAGTATTACCTTGGACAGAGTTGTATGAAGCTGTATAGACAGTTTGCGTAGGTTAAGAACTTGCGTCGGTGTACTTGCATGGAGCGACGATCCTATACCAGAGAACTGAGCTGCTGTAGTGTTTGGTTGGAGAACTCTGAGCCGATTCCTCCTGACTGAGACGATCTTGCTGACTTTCCCTGTTTTCTCACCTGCAGATCGAGACCTTGTTCAAGGATCGGAGTCATGAGTTCATGTGGAACGAGCACCTGGGCTACGTGCTGACCTGCCCGTCCAACCTGGGCACCGGGCTGCGCGGCGGCGTTCACGTCAAACTGCCCAACGTCAGCAAGCACGAGAAGTTCGGAGAAATCCTCAAGAGGTTGAGGCTGCAGAAGAGAGGCACAGGTACGCAACCGAGCGACTTCGGCTTTATTCAGAGAAACCTTAACTCGTAGGATCATCAGACCTGCAGATTAAAAACCCGAACAAACTGTTTGGATCTGCAGGGTGTCAGAGTGCGCTGACTACAGGCTTCTCGCACATCCAATTTGGCGGTTTCCTTCAGAAACGTTCCTCTGTGACGCGTCCAGCCTTTAGATGATTACAGACATAACGAGTTGCTCAAAAGATGCAGACTGCCACGGCATGAAATATTATGTTTATGCAAAGTTCTTGACAGATCTCAGGTCAAACTGGAAGCAGCTCGGCCTGCCGGCTCGCTGCAGGGCTTCACAGCTCTGCACCGCCTGGAGACGGCAGCTTTCTGACGGACGATGACATGAAATAAAGAAGGTGTCTACAGTCCATAGCGTCACAACCTTTAGTTTACGTCTTTGGACAATTGACGGTTCAATACAAAATCAAAACGAGGCAGGGGATGAGAACGATTGCCAATTTACTGATTGCCTATATGAACGCACTTTGCGACATCCATCTGTGGCTTAAATTTAGATTTCTACATGACATGCTTAAGCGAGCAGGGGAAATCTAACGCAGCAGATCTCAGCCCGCATGTCTCAACTTTCAAGGACCACGGCCCAGAAGTCCTGCTGCCTTAAACCACTCAACCATCTGACCTGAACAGATCTGGTGGTTATCACTTTACCGCCTGCATCGTTGCTTCACTGAAACCTTGAACGTAACGTAATGGTTTTATACAGAATTTAAGGTTCAGTGTAATAGTTTGAGCATGTTGTCCCCTGCAGACCTTACATATGACTCGGTATATTTTAGATGTGAGACTGCAGGCGCTGCCGTCTCCTACCGGTCTGATTACACAGATCTGTTATAATTAACATCTTAAGTTACTTTAAGCATGTTGTCCTGAAACTAATCCCACCAGATAAGGCTCAGGTCGGCTCTTACGTGACTCACCTTACTGACCCCCCCCCCCCCCCCCCCCCCTGCAGGTGGCGTGGACACGGCGGCGGTGGGCGGAGTCTTTGACATCTCCAACGCCGACCGGCTGGGCTTCTCGGAGGTGGAGCTGGTCCAGATGGTGGTGGACGGCGTCAAGCTGCTGGTCGACATGGAGAAACGCCTGGAGGCCGGCCAGGCCATCGACGACCTCATGCCCGAGCAGAAGTGAACTCTGTCACTCTGACCTTTGACCTCTGAGCCCCCTGCCCCTCACCAGACCCCCCCCCCCTTCCCCCAGTATATATCAGAAACCAATAATCTTAACTACACCCAGGAAGCTCCACCCGCCCAGCGTTAGCCACTAAGTTAGATTCTGTCTTCCAACATGTGAAGGATTTTCTATTTCCTGTTCAGAAAGTGTTGGATGGATCTTAACACCTGAAATAAATAAAATCTCTCTGGCCCGTGTCCCGCTGTGTGGCCTGTCTTCATTTGCAGTGTTTCCATTTAGATAAGTTACTGGGTTGTTCATTAAATTATTCTCATGCAAAGACCAGACTGGGGTGAAACAGATGGATTCTCAGTTATCTGAGTTTCAGTTGTCATCACAGAACTTCAACAACAGAGAATTTATTTTTGTTCAAAGTAAGAACTCATTCATTTGTGATTATTCTGAAATATATGTAAAGTACTTTTCTAGGTCAAAATTAAGAAATACAAAAAGAAACCTAGTTGAATATACTCTTAAAAAAAAAAAGAAGTCAAATTTTAGATTTCTTGCAGACATTTTAATTACTGCTCCCTTCAATACTTCATGGGTTTTTTTTTTTTTTTTTTTTTTTTTTTCTAAAGGGTTGTTCAGCTTCAGCATGATGAAGCTGTGACTGAGTTTTAGTTGTCAGTCACAGAACTTTGCACATTCTTTGTTTATCCATCAGTCCTGCAGCAAAGGTCTAAATGAAGCTGATGTGATCCAGGATCTGATCCAGAACTGTAGCAGCTCAGTAGATCAGCTGATATTTGAGGAACAGAAGGTCCAGAGTTCAACTCCTGCTTCTATTAAACATCACTTACATCCTTTTAATGCGAGGACCTGTGTGAAGCCAGTAGAGGGCGCTGCTGTCTGGATCCTGAAGGTTTGTTGGCCTGTCAGCAGGTGGAAACACGACTGCTCTCTACACTCTTTATTTTCTGTCTTATTTATTATTTCCTCTGACTGAACCTGCTAAACCAAACCTGACACTGCGCAGGATCCTGATCCATCAGAAGACACTCTGGGCTTTCCAGTGATGTCTTATTTGTTGGGGTGTAACCATGGCAACCATCTTTTCTGCCTCTTCAAAATGGCTGACATCAGTGCAAGCACATTTTATGGGAGGAAAGGTCATCAATCAAAATTAAAGGAATAGTTATGTATTTTGAATAACATGTTTTCTGTCATGATCTGTATTAGCAGAAACCAGAACTTCTGCCGCCTGCTCCGCCCGTCCGGACACTCCCCCCCCCTCCCTCCCCTCCCCCCCCCCCTGCAGTAGAAACCACGGGACATACGGGGCAGTCTGTGAAAACTATGATAAATGTTGTTTTGCAAAACACGAAGGCGAGAGGCGTTTACTTCCTGTTCAGCTGCTTCACATCAGATCAACCAATCAGATC
>NC_136014.1:28588780-28638780 GCF_048128805.1 Centroberyx gerrardi
CATCTAGTAATTTTCAAATTCTAAAGATTATCGGCTATCGGCAGCTTCAGTTTAAAAATATCGGAATCATATCTGCCTTAAAACCCATATCGACATTACGTTGATAAATATAACAGATGATGTATCGGCGCGTCTCACCTCCAGCGTTCCTCGCTTGCCCGGGTTCAGAACCAGGAAGCGCTTCAGCAGGTTCTCACAGTCTGTAGACATGTAGAACGGGATCCGGTACTTTCCTCTGAGAACACGCTCTCTCAACTCCTGCAGAGAGACAGACAGGTGGAGAGAGAGACAGACAGGTGGAGAGAGAGACGACAGGTGGAGAGAGAGAGAGACAGGTGGAGAGAGAGACAGGTGGAGAGAGACAGGGAGAGAGAGAGAGAGAGAGAGAGACACAGGTGGAGAGACAGGTGTAGAGAGAGACAGAGAGACAGAGATGAGAGAGAGAGGAGAAGAGAGAGAGACTGAGAGAGAGACAGGTGGAGAGAGAGACAGGGGAGAGAGAGAGAGAGACAGGTGGAGAGAGACAGGGAGAGAGACGAGAGAGAGAGAGAGACACAGGTGGAGAGACAGGTGTAGAGAGAGACAGAGAGAGAGAGAGAGAGGAGAGAGAGAGAGAGAGAGAGAGACAGGTGGAGAGAGAGACAGAGAGAGAGAGAGAGACAGGTGGAGAGACAGGGAGAGAGAGAGAGAGAGAGAGAGAGAGAGACAGGTGGAGAGAGAGACAGGGAGAGAGAGACAGGTGGAGAGAGAGACAGGGAGAGAGAGAGAGACAGAGAGAGAGAGAGAGAGAGAGAGAGATGAGTGAGAGAGACAGGGAGGGGGAGAGAGACAGGGAGAGAGAGAGAGACAGGTGAGAGACAGGGAGAGAGACAGGGAGAGAGAGAGAGACAGGTGGAGAGAGAGACAGAGAGAGAGAGAGAGAGACAGGTGGAGAGAGAGACAGAGACGAGAGAGAGAGAGACAGGTGGAGAGAGAGGACAGAGAGAGAGAGAGAGAGACAGGTGGAGAGAGAGACAGGGAGAGAGAGAGACAGAGAGAGAGAGAGAGAGAGACAGGGAGAGAGAGAGAGAGAGACAGGTGGAGAGAGAGACGGGGAATGTTGGACCTATTGAATATTCATCTGTCCTGTTTATGTACACACACACACACACACACACTCACACACACACCACACTCACACACACACACACACACACACACACACACACACCACACCCCTCACCCACCTTGAGGTTCTGTCCGTCGAAAGGCAGAGATCCAGACACCAGAGTGTAGAGGATCACTCCCAGACTCCACACATCCACCTCCGGACCGTCGTACTTCTTACCCTGAACACACAGTACACTGTTACTGCAGTACACACAGTTATACTGCAGTAC
The DNA here is from genome assembly GCF_048128805.1 of Centroberyx gerrardi. Taxonomy (NCBI): domain Eukaryota; kingdom Metazoa; phylum Chordata; class Actinopteri; order Beryciformes; family Berycidae; genus Centroberyx; species Centroberyx gerrardi. The sequence continues at coordinate 28,590,160 of NC_136014.1, forward strand.
ACACAGTACACTGTTACTGCAGTACACACAGTTACACTGCAGTACACACAGTTACACTGCAGTACAAACAGTTACACTGCAGTACACACAGTTACACTGCAGTACACACAGTTACACTGCAGTACACACAGTACACTGTTACTGCAGCACAAACAGTTACACTGCAGTACACACAGTACACTGTTACTGCAGTACACACAGTTACACTGCAGTACACACAGTTACACTGCAGTACACACAGTTATACTGCAGTACACACAGTTACACTGCAGTACACACAGTTACACTGCAGTACACACAGTTATACTACAGTACACACAGTTACACTGCAGTACACACAGTACACTGTTACTGCAGTACACACAGTTACACTGCAGTACACACAGTACACTGTTACTGCAGTACACACAGTTACACTGCAGTACACACAGTTACACTGCAGTACACACAGTTACACTGCAGTACGACACAGTTATACTGCAGTACACACAGTTACACTGCAGTACACACAGGTATACTACAGTACACACAGTTATACTACAGTACAAACAGTTACACTGCAGTACACACAGTTACACTGCAGTACACACAGTTACACTACAGTACACAGTTACACTGCAGTACACACAGTTACACTACAGTACACACAGTTACACTACAGTACACACAGTTATACTGCAGTACACACAGTTATACTGCAGTACAGTGTGTTGTCAGTATGTCTGTTTATCATCAGGAGCCTTGAATATGAAGCTCTGAATATAATAAAATAACTCAGTTCCAGATGTGTCGGCTCCAACCTGCTGACTGAACACCTGCTGACTGAACACCTGCTGACTGAACACTGACTGAACACCTGCTGACTGAACACCTGCTGACTGAACACTGACTGAACACCTGCTGACTGAACACCTGCTGACTGAACACTGACTGAACACCTGCTGACTGAACACCTGCTGACTGAACACTGACTGAACACCTGCTGACTGAACACTGACTGAACACCTGCTGACTGAACACCTGCTGACTGAACACTGACTGAACACCTGCTGACTGAACACTGACTGAACACCTGCTGACTGAACACCTGCTGACTGAACACTGACTGAACACTGCTGACTGAACACCTGCTGACTGAACACTGACTGAACACTGACTGAACACCTGCTGACTGAACACTGACTGAACACCTGCTGACGGAACACTGACTGAACACCTGCTGACTGAACACCTGCTGACGGAACACTGACTGAACACCTGCTGACTGAACACTGACTGAACACCTGCTCACTGAACACTGACTGAACACCTGCTCACTGAACACCTGCCGACTGAACACCTGCTGACTGAACACCTGCTGACTGAACACTGACTGAACACCTGCCGACTGAACACCTGCCGACTGAACACCTGCCGACTGAACATCTGCTGACTGAACACTGACTGAACACCTGCTGACTAAAACACCTGCTGACTGAACACCTGCTGACTGAACACTGACTGAACACCTGCTCACTGAACACCTGCCGACTGAACACCTGCTGACTGAACACTGACTGAACATCTGCTGACTAAACACCTGCTGACTGAACACCTGCTGACTGAACACCTGCCGACTGAACACCTGCCGACTGAACATCTGCTGACTGAACACTGACTGAACATCTGCTGACTGAACACCTGCTGACTGAACACCTGCTGAACACACAGCAGCTTCACCTCCTTCATACTGACTGACAACATCTGATCCCACTGTTTCCACCCCAAACTGAACTGGAATCAGTTTGTAGAAAGCTGTTTTCTGTCTGAAGTGAAGAAAGATGTGAACAGAGAAGATGAAGATGAAGATGAGACTAAATGTGTTCAGATATTTTTAGATGAGATGAAAACTGAATGGTTCCTGTGGGAAACTGGGTCAGAACAGCAGAGAGACAGACAGTTTATCTACCTGTCTGTCTGTCTGTCTGTTGCTTCCTAACTCTGAAGTCTGTTACAGACTGAAGTGAAATACAATCGATACAACTTATGATTAACCATATTTATATTTACCACACTACATTACCCAGCATCCCTTCAATATGAACAAGACACAACTTCCTGGTTTGGAACCTTCCATCAAAGCAACAAGACGGCCTGAGCCCGACAGCGAGCTGCCAGCTGACGTCGCTGCATGGAGGTTTTATATCTGTGACGGTTCTGGTTTGCTGCTGCAGCGAGACACAGGAAACCACTTTGCAGAAACCCTACAACCTTTCTCGGCCTTGTGGGCCGGCACACACGGCCTCCCACCTCCGGGCCGTAAAGGTGTCGAACTGACACAGTCCACTGGCTCGAGGAGTTGAGTCTACGCCAGCCAGAGTGTCTCCCGCAGGACGGCTCGGGAAATTAACGACAGGATACCAACCCGGCGAAGAGCTTTGAAACTCTCTCACACACATTCCACAGTTAACGACCTTTATCTTTCAGCCGTCAGGAGGAGAAGGACGCAGGAACTCAGGAATACTAATGAACTATACAATCACACATCCATACTTCTCACACATCTGAATATAGGGAATCACCCTCCTTTCTTCATTTGGAGTACCAGACTGTTCTGATTAATCAGAAGGGACAGTCACCATTGGGTGAGAACGGGAATACACACCGTGTCAATACGAAGGAACCAATGACTGCTGTTGACACTTTACAGAGTCTCATCACCCCCCACCCCCCCCCCCCCCCCCCCTCTCTGAAACAGGACAGTCATAGAAACCTTTTTCACATTCCTTTAAAACCTACTTTCAACTATATTTTCCAAATGTCTTTAATGGATCTATTATGTAGTTTGAAGTATACTAGATGTGTTGACTATAGGCCCATATATATGTTGAAGACGTTTAATCAATAGCTAAAGTTACATGCATAGACCATGATGTGTTAAATGATTGAAGTGTATCAGATATTCACCCAGAAACACTCTCCCATGTTCATGGTCCTACACTGCCACCTTGTGGTCATTTATAGCAACGACATGTCAGTATAAAATGTCAGTGCGTCCGAACGTATTAAATGATTAAATTGTCTTTTGATATTAATCACGCAGTTAGAAACACAAGTTACATATATGAGTTAACTTGGCGAAGACTTTATAGCCACAGATTGTACCAGGAAGGTTTATTTGATGTCCTTATATTGATGTGCTAGCTATATCAGTTTGAATGTAAGTTCACAGGTTTTTATTATTTCGATCAATTGACAACAGTAATTGGTGGAGATGTAAAATACCGACGTATTATTTTAAAAGAAATCTTTATTAAGATCACTTAGTAATAGATCCCAAAATAAAATAGACTAGAGGAATGATTCCTCTTGCATTCCTTTCCCCCCTCCCTCTCGGTTCGGGGTGAAATCTTCTCAAACAAAGAAATTAATTAGTAAACAGAAAAAGAGCACGAAGTGTGATTTGCATGGCAAACCACGCCTGAGAATTCAAAGAGCTATAAAATGTTCTTATCTGGGTTTTCAGACAGTTCAACATTCCTCCCTCACCAAGAAACCTGCTGAAGCCAAGATCAACAATTTAGCTACAATTCGACTTTAGCTGAAACTTAGAGTTTGAACCTGGAGTTAGAGACGTCTTCTCCAGATGAACTTAAGAATCTCTTATAAGAAGTTTGAACCTCGCGTCTAATAGTTAAGAAGTTATCAACGCTCGGCCAAGCGAAGATCATTTTCGAAGCTATTTAGGAACGAGATCATTTAGTTTTTACAACAGTTAGAAGAGCTAGAAACGTCAACTCTTCCAAACCAGCAGCCAACACTGGTGCAACATCGCCGCAGTGTTCCACATCCAGAGAGGCCTGTTGTCTACAGCTGTGAAAAGCCGGTAGCGCTGCTTGCCTCGTGACGATAACACATCAGAGACCAGCTGTTCCAGCGTCGGCCGTTGCCAGGTAACCGGCCAAGCCGAGTCCGCCTCTCCGAGCTCAGCGGGACCAGACAACCCGACCCTGCAGGACTTCTCAACTGAACCAAGTAGGCTCTGATTATCCACGTCTTTACTGCTGAGAGTTGATGCAAAAGTTTAGATTCAAATTACTTAAATAGATCAGGAAAAGTTTAAAGGCTGTTATAGTTTAGTTGCCCCGTAGCTTTCCGCCTCGTTTCTCTGGTTGATTGATCCATACATACCTCCATTTACTGCTGCCAATTCTTATTCCCATATTTCATTATCATTTCCCTTTCATTCTTATTTTGTTTCATTGCATTTCATGTCTATTTTTAGTCTATAGTTTCCGTGCTTCATTCTGGTGATCAATACACGTGCCTTATATTGCTTATCTCATTGAATTTGTTATGCTTGAATAGTTAAATAAATATTCCCATTTATTACAGAGAAGTTGTTATGTGTTTCCTTACTTGCAGAGTAAAGTAATCCCTGAATTGAAAAGATTTCACGATCTGTAGACTGATGACTGATTAGTATAAGTAAAGGTCCTTCATCTAGGAAGGTGGTGCCCCTTACGAGTGTAAATTGATATCTTTATCAAAGTTTCATATTCTCATACCTTTACTAAATTCTAGATTTGATAATTTCGACTCTACACGCTACACTGCTGAACTGTCAGCCAGCAGGTTCGCTCCTTACAGTGAAGAGAGGCTTCATGGGAAATGTAGTTCAATAACTTTTCTCTCAAACGTTACAGAAACAAAAGATTCTATCTCTCCACCTGCTCACCATGTGATACTGTGGGGCGTGTGTGTGTGTGCGTGTGTGCGTGTGTGTGTGTGTCTGTGCGTGTGTGTGTGTGTCTGTGCGTGTGTGTGTGTGTCTGTGCGTGTGTGTGCGTGTGTGTGTGTGTGTGTGTACCTGGAAAAGTTCAGGAGCAGCATAAGGAGGAGAACCACAGAAAGTGTCCAGTTTCCCACCGACAGTAAACTCATTACTGAAGCCAAAATCTGCTATTTTAATATTCATATCTGCATCAAGGAGGAGATTCTCTGCCTGGAGGAGAGAGGAGACAAGGGGAGGAGAGGAGAGGGGGGAGAGGAGAGGAGGAGAGGAGAGGGGGGAGAGGAGAGGAGAGGAGACAAGAGGGGAGGAGAGGAGAGGGGGGAGAGGGGGGAGAGGAGACAAGAGGAGAGGAGAGGAGGAGAGGAGAGGGGGGAGAGGAGACAAGGGGAGAGGAGAGGAGAGGAGGAAAGGAGACAACATGTTGTATTGATCAGTGCGTCTGTATTGCAGCAGAACAAACAGCTGGTTCACACTGTAATAATAATTATTAAACTCACATAAACCATTTTCTCCAACATGGCCGACGTTCTTCCTCTCAGCAGGTTACAGATCAGTTCTCACTGTTGGCAGCAACTTCCTGTCTGTGACACCGATTCAGTTCCAACCTCCAGCTGCTTCACTGACAGGTCGACAGAATGCTAACATGCTAACAGTCCGTCTGGTCTGTTAGCATGTAGCGTCAGCTCTGTGTCCTCGTCTTCAGTCTGACAGCAGGACGACCTGTCAGTCAAACACTGAATCACTGTCACAGACAGGAAGTTGCTTCTTCACACTGCTGTCAGTAGAGAACTGACCTGTAACCTGTGGGAGTGTCGGCCATGTTGTTACACTGCTGATGGTTCATACACCATGTGTGACATGTGACATCTTCCCTGTCAGCTGGCAACCTCCATGTTAATGTTAAGACATCAACATGATATCCAACATGTCAACATGATGTCCAACATGTCAACATGATGTCCAACATGTCAACATGATGTCCAACATGTCAACATGATGTCCAACACGATGTCCAACATGATGTCCAACATGTCAACATGATGTCCAACATTTCAACATGATGTCCAACATGTCAACATGATGTCCAACATGTCAACATGATATCCAACATGTCAACATGATGTCCAACATGTCAACATGATATCCAACATGTCAACATGTCAACATGATGTCCAACATGTCAACATGTCAACATGATGTCCAACATGTCAACATGTCAACATGATGTCCAACATGTCAACATGATGTCCAACATGTCAACATGATATCCAACATGTCAACATGTCAACATGATGTCCAACATGTCAACATGTCAACATGATGTCCAACATGTCAACATGTCAACATGATGTCCAACATGTCAGCATGATGTCCAACATGATGTCCAACATGATGTCCAACATGTCAACATGATGTCCAACATGTCAACATGATGTCCAACATGTCAACATGTCAACATGATGTCCAACATGTCAACATGATGTCCAACATGTCAACATGTCAACATGTCAACATGATGTCCAACATGTCAACATGTCAACATGATGTCCAACATGTCAACATGATGTCCAACATGATGTCCAACATGTCAACATGATGTCCAACATGTCAACATGATGTCCAACATGTCAACATGTCAACATGATGTCCAACATGTCAACATGATGTCCAACATGATGTCCAACATGTCAACATGATGTCCAACATGTCAACATGTCAACATGATGTCCAACATGTCAACATGTCAACATGATGTCCAACATGATGTCCAACATGTCAACATGTCAACATGATGTCCAACATGTCAACATGATGTCCAACATGATGTCCAACATGTCAACATGATGTCCAACATGTCAACATGTCAGCATGATGTCCAACATGATGTCCAACATGTCAACATGATGTCCAACATGATGTCCAACATGTCAACATGATGTCCAACATGATGTCCAACATGTCAACATGATGTCCAACATGATGTCCAACATGTCAACATGTCAGCATAATGTCCAACATGTCAACATGATGTCCAACATGTCAACATGTCAGCATAATGTCCAACATGTCAACATGATGTCCAACATGATGTCCAACATGTCAACATGTCAACATGATGTCCAACATGTCAACATGATGTCCAACATGTCAACATGTCAGCATGATGTCCAACATGTCAACATGATGTCCAACATGATGTCCAACATGTCAACATGTCAGCATGATGTCCAACATGTCAACATGTCAACATGATGTCCAACATGATGTCCAACATGTCAACATGTCAACATGATGTCCAACATGTCAACATGATGTCCAACATGTCAACATGTCAGCATGATGTCCAACATGTCAACATGTCAACATGATGTCCAACATGATGTCCAACATGTCAACATGTCAGCATGATGTCCAACATGTCAACATGTCAACATGATGTCCAACATGATGTCCAACATGTCAACATGTCAACATGATGTCCAACATGTCAACATGATGTCCAACATGTCAACATGTCAGCATGATGTCCAACATGTCAACATGTCAACATGATGTCCAACATGATGTCCAACATGTCAACATGTCAGCATGATGTCCAACATGTCAACATGTCAACATGATGTCCAACATGATGTCCAACATGCCAACATGTCAACATGATGTCCAACATGTCAACATGATGTCCAACATGTCAACATGTCAGCATGATGTCCAACATGTCAACATGTCAACATGATGTCCAACATGTCAACATGTCAGCATGATGTCCAACATGTCAACATGTCAACATGTCAACATGATGTCCAACATGATGTCCAACATGTCAACATGATGTCCAACATGTCAACATGATGTCCAACATGTCAACATGATGTCCAACATGTCAACATGTCAACATGATGTCCAACATGTCAACATGTCAACATGATGTCCAACATGATGTCCAACATGTCAACATGATGTCCAACATGTCAACATGTCAACATGATGTCCAACATGTCAACATGATGTCCAACATGATGTCCAACATGTCAACATGATGTCCAACATGTCAACATGATGTCCAACATGTCAACATGTCAACATGATGTCCAACATGATGTCCAACATGTCAACATGTCAACATGATGTCCAACATGTCAACATGTCAGCATGATGTCCAACATGTCAACATGTCAACATGATGTCCAACATGATGTCCAACATGTCAACATGATGTCCAACATGTCAACATGTCAGCATGATGTCCAACATGTCAACATGTCAACATGATGTCCAACATGATGTCCAACATGATGTCCAACATGTCAACATGATGTCCAACATGTCAACATGTCAACATGATGTCCAACATGATGTCCAACATGTCAACATGTCAGCATGATGTCCAACATGTCAACATGATGTCCAACATGATGTCCAACATGTCAACATGTCAGCATGATGTCCAACATGTCAACATGTCAGCATGATGTCAACATGATGTCCAACATGTCAACATGTCAGCATGATGTCCAACATGATGTCCAACATGTCAACATGATGTCCAACATGTCAACATGTCAACATGATGTCCAACATGTCAACATGTCAGCATGATGTCCAACATGTCAACATGTCAGCATGATGTCAACATGATGTCCAACATGTCAACATGTCAGCATGATGTCCAACATGATGTCCAACATGTCAACATGTCAACATGATGTCTAACATGTCAACATGTCAGCATGATGTCCAACATGTCAACATGTCAGCATGATGTCCAACATGTCAACATGTCAGCATGATGTCCAACATGATGTCCAACATGTCAACATGTCAGCATGATGTCCAACATGATGTCCAACATATCAACATGTCAGCATGCTGTCCAACATGATGTCCAACATGTCAACATGATGTCCAACATGTCAACATGATGTCCAACATGTCAACATGATGTCTAACATGTCAACATGTCAGCATGATGTCCAACATGTCAACATGTCAGCATGATGTCCAACATGTCAACATGTCAGCATGATGTCCAACATGATGTCCAACATGTCAACATGATGTCCAACATGTCAACATGATGTCCAACATGTCAACATGTCAGCATGATGTCCAACATGATGTCCAACATGTCAACATGTCAGCATGATGTCCAACATGATGTCCAACATGTCAACATGATGTCCAACATGTCAACATGATGTCCAACATGTCAACATGATGTCCAACATGTCAACATGATGTCTAACATGTCAACATGTCAGCATGATGTCCAACATGTCAACATGTCAACATGATGTCCAACATGTCAACATGTCAGCATGATGTCCAACATGATGTCCAACATGTCAACATGATGTCCAACATGTCAACATGTCAGCATGATGTCCAACATGTCAACATGATGTCCAACATGTCAACATGATGTCCAACATGTCAACATGTCAACATGATGTCCAACATGTCAACATGATGTCCAACATGTCAACATGTCCACCCAGTAGTCCAACAGGATCTCAGCTGGTTTACAGGAAGCAGAGAATCATTCAACTGAAGGTAAAACATGGAAACCACCAGGAGCTGCTGTGTGTGTGTATGTGTGTGTGTGTGTGTGTGTGTGTGTGTGTGTGTGTGTGTTACCTTCAGGTCACGGTGAACTATGCGTTTCTGGTGGCAGTACTGAACCGCTGACACAATCTGGAGCAGAGAGACAGACAGGTGGACAGACAGACAGGCAGAGAGACAGACAGGTAGACAGACAGACAGGCAGAGAGACAGACAGGTGGACAGACAGACAGGCAGAGAGACAGACAGGTGGACAGACAGACAGGCAGAGAGACAGACAGGTGGACAGACAGACAGGCAGAGAGACAGACAGGTGGACAGACAGACTGTTATCACAGTGCATCCTCTGCAGCAGCAGGTCAGTCTAAAGGTTTAACGCTCCAGCTGTCTCCTGCTGGGTTTACTGGGCAGCCAGGCTGTTTCCATGGCAACACAGTAGACACACTGGGTACAGGTAGAGTGTGTCAACAGTTTCTAATCAGAGCTTGGCATACAGTGTGTGTGTGTGTGTGTGTGTGTGTGTGTGTGTGTGTGTGTGTGTGTTAGTGGTGTGTGTGTGTGTGTGTGTGTGTGTGTGTGTTAGTGGTGTGTGTGTGTGTGTTACCTGTCTAAATTTAGCTCTGGCCTCCTTCTCCTTCATCCTCCCATGAGCTACGAGGTAGTCAAACACTTCACCTACACACACACACACACACACACACACACACACACACACACACACAGATAAACGTCAGGTTCAGGTTGCGGTAGAGAAGCACGGGGACTGAGGCTGTTTTGGAAATCTAACTCCAGCAGTATCTGATCAGATCAATGGATCTGATTGATCAGCTCACTCACCTCCGCTGGCGTACTCCATCACCAGGTACAGAGTCTTCTCTGTCTCTATCACCTCAAACAGCTTCACTGTGGACACACACACAGGTGGACAGACAGGTGGACAGACAGACAGGTGGAGAGACAGGTGGAGACAGGTGGAGAGACAGACAGACAGGTGGAGAGACAGGTGGACAGACAGGTGGACAGACAGACAGGTGGAGAGACAGGTGGAGACAGGTGGAGAGACAGACAGACAGGTGGAGAGACAGGTGGACAGACAGGTGGACAGACAGACAGGTGGAGAGACAGGTGGACAGACAGACAGGTGGAGAGACAGGTGGACAGACAGGTGGACAGACAGACAGGCAGACAGACAGACAGGTGGAGAGACAGGTGGAGAGACAGACAGGCAGACAGACAGGTAGACAGACAGGTGGAGAGACAGGTGGACAGACAGGTGGACAGACAGACAGGCAGACAGACAGACAGGTGGAGAGACAGGTGGAGAGACAGACAGGCAGACAGACAGGTAGACAGACAGGTGGAGAGACAGGTGGACAGACAGGTGGACAGACAGACAGGCAGACAGACAGACAGGTGGAGAGACAGGTGGAGAGACAGACAGGCAGACAGACAGGTAGACAGACAGGTGGAGAGACAGGTGGACAGACAGGTGGACAGACAGACAGGCAGACAGACAGACAGGTGGAGAGACAGGTGGAGAGACAGACAGGCAGACAGACAGGTGGAGAGACAGACAGGTGGAGAGACAGGTGGAGAGACAGACAGGCAGACAGACAGGTAGACAGACAGGTGGAGAGACAGGTGGACAGACAGGTGGACAGACAGACAGGTGGAGAGACAGGTAGACAGACAGGTGGACAGACAGGTGGAGAGACAGACAGGCAGACAGACAGGTAGACAGACAGGTGGAGAGACAGGTGGAGAGACAGGTGGAGAGACAGGTGGACAGACAGGTGGAGAGACAGGTAGACAGACAGGTGGAGAGACAGGTAGACAGACAGGTGGAGAGACAGACAGGCAGACAGACAGACAGGTGGAGAGACAGGTGGAGAGACAGGTGGACAGACAGGTGGAGAGACAGGTGGACAGACAGGTGGAGAGACAGGTGGAGAGACAGGTGGACAGACAGGTGGACAGACAGACAGGTGGAGAGACAGGTGGACAGACAGGTGGACAGACAGACAGGCAGACAGACAGACAGGTGGAGAGACAGGTGGAGAGACAGACAGGCAGACAGACAGGTAGACAGACAGGTGGAGAGACAGGTGGACAGACAGGTGGACAGACAGACAGGCAGACAGACAGACAGGTGGAGAGACAGGTGGAGAGACAGACAGGCAGACAGACAGGTGGAGAGACAGACAGGTGGAGAGACAGGTGGAGAGACAGACAGGCAGACAGACAGGTAGACAGACAGGTGGAGAGACAGGTGGACAGACAGGTGGACAGACAGACAGGTGGAGAGACAGGTAGACAGACAGGTGGACAGACAGGTGGAGAGACAGACAGGCAGACAGACAGGTAGACAGACAGGTGGAGAGACAGGTGGAGAGACAGGTGGACAGACAGGTGGAGAGACAGGTAGACAGACAGGTGGAGAGACAGGTAGACAGACAGGTGGAGAGACAGACAGGCAGACAGACAGACAGGTGGAGAGACAGGTGGAGAGACAGGTGGACAGACAGGTGGAGAGACAGGTGGACAGACAGGTGGAGAGACAGGTGGAGAGACAGGTGGAGAGACAGGTGGACAGACAGGTGGAGAGACAGGTGGACAGACAGGTGGACAGACAGGTGGAGAGACAGGTGGACAGACAGGTGGACAGACAGACAGGCAGACAGACAGACAGGTGGAGAGACAGGTGGACAGACAGGTGGAGAGACAGGTGGAGAGACAGACAGGCAGACAGACAGACAGGTGGAGAGACAGGTGGACAGACAGGTGGAGAGACAGGTGGAGAGACAGGTGGAGAGACAGGTGGACAGACAGGTGGAGAGACAGGTGGACAGACAGGTGGAGAGACAGGTGGACAGACAGGTGGAGAGACAGGTGGACAGACAGGTGGACAGACAGGTGGAGAGACAGACAGGTGGAGAGACAGGTGGACAGACAGACAGGCAGACAGACAGACAGGTGGAGAGACAGGTAGACAGACAGGTGGACAGACAGGTGGAGAGACAGACAGGCAGACAGACAGGTAGACAGACAGGTGGAGAGACAGGTAGACAGACAGGTGGAGAGGCAGACAGACAGACAGGTGGAGAGACAGGTGGAGAGACAGGTGGACAGACAGGTGGAGAGACAGGTGGACAGACAGGTGGACAGACAGGTGGAGAGACAGGTGGACAGACAGGTGGACAGACAGGTGGAGAGACAGGTGGACAGACAGACAGGCAGACAGACAGACAGGTGGAGAGACAGGTGGACAGACAGGTGGAGAGACAGGTGGAGAGACAGACAGGCAGACAGACAGACAGGTGGAGAGACAGGTGGACAGACAGGTGGACAGACAGGTGGAGAGACAGGTGGACAGACAGGTGGACAGACAGGTGGAGAGACAGGTGGACAGACAGGTGGAGAGACAGGTGGACAGACAGGTGGAGAGACAGGTGGACAGACAGGTGGACAGACAGGTGGACAGACAGGTGGAGAGACAGGTGGACAGACAGGTGGACAGACAGGTGGACAGACAGACAGGTGGAGAGACAGGTGGAGAGACAGACAGGCAGACAGACAGGTGGAGAGACAGGTGGAGAGACAGACAGGCAGACAGACAGGCAGACAGACAGACAGGCAGACAGACAGGCAGACAGAGAGACAGGCAGACAGAGAGACAGACAGGGAGATTTATTCATGGTGTGTGGTATAGCATGTGTATGTTATTGTGTGTGTGTGTGTGTGTTACACTGAGTGTGCGTGTGTTACACTTTGTGAGTGTGTGTGTGTGTGTTACACTTTGTGAGTGTGTGTGTGTGTGTTACACTATGAGTGTGCGTGTGTGTTACACTGTGAGTGTGCGTGTGTGTGTGTGTTAAACTTTGTGTGTGTGTGTTACACTGTGTGAGTGTGTGTGTGTGTGTGTGTGTTACACTTTGTGAGTGTGTGTGTGTGTGTTACACTGTGAGTGTGCGTGTGTGTGTGTTACACTTTGTGAGTGTGTGTGTGTGTTACACTGTGAGTGTGCGTGTGTGTGTGTTACACTTTGTGAGTGTGTGTGTGTGTGTGTGTGTTACACTGTGTGTGTGTGTGTGTGTGTGTGTGTGTGTGTTGCACTGTGAGTGTGCATGTGTGTGTGTGTGGTGTGTGTGTGTGTGTGTGTGTGACTCACCAATGTTAGGGTGATTTAAAATCTTCATTATTCGGACTTCTCTGAAGAGCTGAGTGAGAGACAGACAGGCAGACAGACAGGCAGACAGACAGACAGGCAGACAGACAAGTGTAGGTTAATACCAGTTGTTTGTATGACAGAGGGTGAGACAGACAGGCAGACAGACAGACAGGCAGACAGACAGGCAGACAGACAGGCAGACAGACAGGCAGACAGACAGACAGACAGACAGTCACATGACTGCTGTTGAGTTGTTTTAATATTAAATATCTGATAAAACTTCATGAATCTGCAGCTCCACCTCAGGCTGCAGGTCGGCATCAGATAATGAAGAAGAAGAAGAAGAAGAAGAAGAAGAAGAAGAAGAAGAAGAAGAAAGAATATCAAAAAGCTTCAACATGAGTCCAGCCAGCGAACTGTCTGTCACTCAGCTGATCACCTGTCTCACCTTCTGCAGGCTGCTGGGGTTCAGCTGGGTCTTATCAATAATCTTGATCGCCACCTATCAGAGAGAGAGAGAGAGAGAGAGGGAGAGAGAGAGAGAGAGAGAGAGAGAGAGAGAGAGAGGGAGAGAGAGAGAGAGAGAGGGAGAGAGAGAGAGAGAGAGGGACAGAGGGAGGGAGAGAGAGAGAGAGAGAGAGGGAGAGAGAGAGAGGGAGAGGGAGAGAGGGAGAGAGAGAGAGAGAGGGACAGAGGGATAGAGAGAGGGAGAGAGAGAGAGAGAGAGGGGGGGAGAGAGAGAGAGAGAGAGGGAGAGAGAGAGAGAGAGGGAGAGGGAGAGGGACAGAGGGAGAGAGAGAGAGGGAGAGAGAGAGAGAGAGAGAGAGGGACAGAGGGAGAGAGAGAGAGAGAGAGAGAGAGGGACAGAGGGAGAGAGAGGGACAGAGGGAGAGAGAGAGAGAGAGAGAGAGAGCTGGGTGACTGACAGACAAAACCATCCAATCACCTCGCAGCTCAGCAACATTTTCACTTCACTGTCAGATGTTTCCTCCTCTGTTCCTGTCTGTCTGACATGTTCCTGTCTGTCTGACATGTTCCTGTCTGTCTGTCTGCTGCACATGTTCCTGTCTGTCTGACATGTTCCTGTCTGTCTGTCTGTCTGTCTGACATGTTCCTGTCTGTCTGACCTGCTGCACATGTTCCTGTCTGTCTGTCTGCTGCACATGTTCCTGTCTGTCTGACATGTTCCTGTCTGTCTGTCTGTCTGACATGTTCCTGTCTGTCTGACCTGCTGCACATGTTCCTGTCTGTCTGTCTGCTGCACGTTCCTGTCTGTCTGCTGCACATGTTCCTGTCTATCTGACATGTTCCTGTCTGTCTGCTGCACATGTTCCTGTCTGTCTGCTGACATGTTCCTGTCTGTCTGTCTGTCTGTCTGTCTGACATGTTCCTGTCTGTCTGTCTGCTGCACATGTTCCTGTCTGTCTGTCTGCTGCACATGTTCCTGTCTGTCTGTCTGACATGTTCCTGTCTGTCTGTCTGCTGCACATGTTCCTGTCTGTCTGTCTGCTGCACATGTTCCTGTCTGTCTGCCCTGCTGCACATGTTCCTGTCTGTCTGACATGTTGCACATGTTCCTGTCTGTCTGTCTGCTGCACGTTCCTGTCTGTCTGCTGCACATGTTCCTGTCTATCTGACATGTTCCTGTCTGTCTGCTGCACATGTTCCTGTCTGTCTGCTGACATGTTCCTGTCTGTCTGTCTGTCTGTCTGTCTGACATGTTCCTGTCTGTCTGTCTGCTGCACATGTTCCTGTCTGTCTGTCTGCTGCACATGTTCTTGTCTGTCTGCCCTGCTGCACATGTTCCTGTCTGTCTGACATGTTGCACATGTTCCTGTCTGTCTGACATGTTCCTGTCTGTCTGTCTGCTGCACATGTTCCTGTCTGTCTGACCTGTTGCACATGTTCCTGTCTGTCTGACATGTTCCTGTCTGTCTGTCTGCTGCACATGTTCCTGTCTGTCTGACCTGCTGCACATGTTCCTGTCTGTCTGACCTGTTGCACATGTTCCTGTCTGTCTGACATGTTCCTGTCTGTCTGTCTGCTGCACATGTTCCTGTCTGTCTGACCTGCTGCACATGTTCCTGTCTGTCTGACCTGCTGCACATGTTCCTGTCTGTCTGACCTGTTGCACATGTTCCTGTCTGTCTGACATGTTCCTGTCTGTCTGTCTGCTGCACATGTTCCTGTCTGTCTGACCTGCTGCACATGTTCCTGTCTGTCTGACTTGCTGCACATGTTCCTGTCTGTTTGACCTGCTGCACATGTTCCTGTCTGTCTGACTTGCTGCACATGTTCCTGTCTGTCTGTCTGCTGCACATGTTCCTGTCTGTCTGCTGCACATGTTCCTGTCTGTCTGCTGCACATGTTCCTGTCTGTCTGTCTGTCTGTCTGACATGTTCCTGTCTGTCTGTCTGCTGCACATGTTCCTGTCTGTCTGTCTGCTGCACATGTTCCTGTCTGTCTGCTGCACATGTTCCTGTCTGTCTGTCTGTCTGACATGTTCCTGTCTGTCTGCTGCACATGTTCCTGTCTGTCTGTCTGCTGCACATGTTCCTGTCTGTCTGTCTGCTGCACATGTTCCTGTCTGTCTGACCTGCTGCACATGTTCCTGTCTGTCTGACCTGTTCCTGTCTGTCTGACCTGCTGCACAAGTTCCAGTCTGTCTGACATGTTCCTGTCTGTCTGTCTGCTGCACATGTTCCTGTCTGTCTGACATGTTCCTGTCTGTCTGCCCTGCTGCACATGTTCCTGTCTGTCTGACATGTTCCTGTCTGTCTGACCTGTTGCACATGTTCCTGTCTGTCTGACCTGCTGCACAAGTTCCTGTCTGTCTGACATGTTCCTGTCTGTCTGTCTGCTGCACATGTTCCTGTCTGTCTGCCCTGCTGCACATGTTCCTGTCTGTCTGACCTGCTGCACAAGTTCCTGTCTGTGTGACATGTTCCTGTCTGTCTGTCTGCTGCACATGTTCCTGTCTGTCTGACCTGCTGCACATGTTCCTGTCTGTCTGACATGTTCCTGTCTGTCTGCTGCACATGTTCCTGTCTGTCTGCCCTGCTGCACAAGTTCCTGTCTGTCTGACATGTTCCTGTCTGTCTGCCCTGCTGCACATGTTCCTGTCTGTCTGACCTGTTGCACATGTTCCTGTCTGTCTGACCTGCTGCACAAGTTCCTGTCTGTCTGACATGTTCCTGTCTGTCTGTCTGCTGCACATGTTCCTGTCTGTCTGCCCTGCTGCACATGTTCCTGTCTGTCTGACCTGCTGCACATGTTCCTGTCTGTCTGACATGTTGCACATGTTCCTGTCTGTCTGTCTGCTGCACATGTTCCTGTCTGTCTGCCCTGCTGCACATGTTCCTGTCTGTCTGACCTGCTGCACATGTTCCTGTCTGTCTGACATGTTGCACATGTTCCTGTCTGTCTGACATGTTCCTGTCTGTCTGACATGTTGCACATGTTCCTGTCTGTCTGACATGTTCCTGTCTGTCTGTCTGCTGCACATGTTCCTGTCTGTCTGACCTGTTGCACATGTTCCTGTCTGTCTGACATGTTCCTGTCTGTCTGTCTGTTGCACATGTTCCTGTCTGTCTGCCCTGCTCCTGTCTGTCTGACCGGCTGCACATGTTCCTGTCTGTCTGACCTGTTGCACATGTTCCTGTCTGTCTGCCTTGCTCCTGTCTGTCTGACCTGCTGCACATGTTCCTGTCTGTCTGACCTGCTGCACATGTTCCTGTCTGTCTGACATGTTGCACATGTTCCTGTCTGTCTGACATGTTCCTGTCTGTCTGACATGTTGCACATGTTCCTGTCTGTCTGACATGTTCCTGTCTGTCTGACATGTTCCTGTCTGTCTGCCCTGCTGCACAGGTTCCTGTCTGTCTGACCTGCTGCACATGTTCCTGTCTGTCTGACATGTTGCACATGTTCCTGTCTGTCTGACCTGCTGCACATGTTCCTGTCTGTCTGACATGTTGCACATGTTCCTGTCTGTCTGACATGTTGCACATGTTCCTGTCTGTCTGACATGTTCCTGTCTGTCTGACCTGTTGCACATGTTCCTGTCTGTCTGACATGTTCCTGTCTGTCTGACATGTTCCTGTCTGTCTGCCCTGCTGCACAGGTTCCTGTCTGTCTGACCTGCTGCACATGTTCCTGTCTGTCTGACATGTTGCACATGTTCCTGTCTGTCTGACCTGCTGCACATGTTCCTGTCTGTCTGACATGTTGCACATGTTCCTGTCTGTCTGACATGTTCCTGTCTGTCTGACATGTTGCACATGTTCCTGTCTGTCTGACATGTTCCTGTCTGTCTGTCTGCTGCACATGTTCCTGTCTGTCTGACCTGCTGCACATGTTCCTGTCTGTCTGACATGTTGCACATGTTCCTGTCTGTCTGACATGTTCCTGTCTGTCTGACATGTTCCTGTCTGTCTGACATGTTGCACATGTTCCTGTCTGTCTGACATGTTCCTGTCTGTCTGTCGCACATGTTCCTGTCTGTCTGCCCTGCTCCTGTCTGTCTGACCTGCTGCACATCTTCCTGTCTGTCTGACCTGTCTCACCTCTCGGCCTGTCTGTCTGACCTGTCTGTCTGCCTGTCTCACCTCTCGGCCGGTCAGGATGTGTCTGACCTGTCTGTCTGCCTGTCTCACCTCTCGGCCGGTCAGGATACGTCTGACCTGTCTGTCTGCCTGTCTCACCTCTCGGCCGGTCAGGATGCGTCTGACCTGTCTGTCTGCCTGTCTCACCTCTCGGCCGGTCAGGATGCGTCTGACCTGTCTGTCTGCCTGTCTCACCTCTCGGCCGGTCAGGATGCGTCTGACCTGTCTGTCTGCCTGTCTCACCTCTCGGCCGGTCAGGATGCGTCTGACCTGTCTGTCTGCCTGTCTCACCTCTCGGCCGGTCAGGATGCGTCTGACCTGTCTGTCTGCCTGTCTCACCTCTCGGCCGGTCAGGATGCATCTGACCTGTCTGTCTGCCTGTCTCACCTCTCGGCCGGTCAGGATGCGTCTGACCTGTCTGTCTGCCTGTCTCACCTCTCGGCCGGTCAGGATGCGTCTGACCTGTCTGTCTGCCTGTCTCACCTCTCGGCCGGTCAGGATGCGTCTGACCTGTCTGTCTGCCTGTCTCACCTCTCGGCCAGTCAGGATGTGTCTGGCCAGCTTCACCTTGGCGAAGTTTCCCTTGCCGATGGTTTTCAGCAGCCGGTAGTTTCCGACGTGCGGCGGCTCGTCTCCGCAGGACGCCGCGGAGTTCCTGCAGCGCGCGGCGGGGCGGGCGGGGCGCGACGCGTCCACACGCCCATCACACACTGAGGTACGCTGGGAAATCACACAGACAGACAGACAGGTTAGACTGGGAAACCAGTTATGTTTGTGTCACATTGTCTCTATTTTTATATCTTTTCTATTTTTCTTTGATATATTCTGTTACCAGCTGTCACTGTAACGACCTGATTTCCCCTCAGGATCAATAAAGTCTCGTCTAGTTTTATCTTGTCTGATCCCATGATCTACTCTACTCTAGTACGGTCTGATGTCGTATGGAGATAATATCGTATATCAAGATAATTTTGGCCGTACTATGAAAACAGCACAGGCCCAGTCTGATCTACATGAGTGTAGATCAGACTGCAGGTTTCTAACCCGCGGTCTGAGGTCACAGTGCAGCTCCTCCTGGCTGAATGTGGGTCGACCAGCCGGACGGACTGAACTCACCCACTCTTCCTCTTCTGATGCGTTACGGCAGCTACAGCGAGCCGCGAGGACAAAAAACAGAAGCTAAACTAAAAGAAACCTGCTCACATCACAGTCTGACGGTCGGAGCCTCGAACCTGTGAGCTTCTGGTTACAGTACAGTCTCTATCAGCTGACAGGAGCCAGCGTGAGAAGGCAGTTTAAAAATAAAAACTAAATGCACTGGAAATAACAATAAAGAGTAGAGAGTAAAAGTAAAATTAAAGAGTTGAAGCCTTTATGCCACTAAAAGGCTTCAACTTTTTTTAACATCGTGAATTTTAACATCTTTTCTATTTTCTAATATTTTTTGGATTTCTTTCTACCTGCATGACTGAAACGAACCTACACACACACACACACACACACCCTGCTCCAGCAGCATCAGTGTGCCTGTCTCTGTCTTCCTGCAGCAGAAAATAGCCGGACCCAGATCCTAACTGGGTCAGCTGGTACTCACGGCGGCGGCGGCGGCGGCGGCGGCGGAGCGCTGCTTCCTGGCGGCGCTGCAGCCCTTCATCACAGCGTTCCTGTCTGAGCGTCCGGCGGTTCGAAGCATCGATCCGCTCCGAGCGGCGGGGTGCGAGACGCCTGACCGCCTGTCCGTCAAATACTACAGGGGCGGGGCTTCAGAGGTGCTCTACATTACAGCCTGCGCTCCGATTGGACGACGGCACGCCGCAAAGCTCCGCAACCGCCAATGAGAGTGAACGCTGTGGTGCAGATAGTGATGTCAGCAGGTAGACGGTCTGACCTGCTGCTGAGAGCCTGCAGGAGACCAGCTGGGAGATCAGACTAATAATAATAATAATAAATAATAATAATCATAACACTGATCTCTATGTAGTGAAACCTTCTGTTCTGTTCCCCCCTCCACAGGGTCGGGGGTCAGAGGTCAGAGGTCACTGTCCGGTCAGTGTTATTTAGGTTTTATTGTATTCCTTCACTCACATTCAGACTGCTGGACTCAGTGAGGAAGACGAAGGAAGACGAAGAGGAAGG
This sequence comes from Centroberyx gerrardi, assembly GCF_048128805.1. NCBI lineage: Eukaryota > Metazoa > Chordata > Actinopteri > Beryciformes > Berycidae > Centroberyx > Centroberyx gerrardi. Next base: position 28,610,405 of record NC_136014.1, read on the forward strand.
CAGATGTTTCCACACCAGATGAAAGTAGACACACAGAGTTCTCCTGCAGAACTGTGGTTCTGTAAGAACCTGAGAGACAGAGCAGCAGGTTTCTGCTGTTCCTGAGACTGGAGAGAGAACCTCAGCTGCAGTGTGGAACCTAGAACACAGCAGTCTGCCTCACTGTGCTAAGGAACCTGGAACCTTCTCAAAAACACCTGGAACCTTCTTAAGGAGCCCTGGAACCCCTTCAACAACACATAGAACCCTCTCAAAGATCCAGACTCTCTCAAGGAACCCTGGAACCTTCTCAAAAACACCTGGAACCTGGTCCTTCTCAAGGAGCCCTGAAACGCATTCAACAACAGCTGGAACCCTCTTAAGGAACCCTCAAACCTTCTCAGAACCACCTGGACCCTCTCCAGACCAGAAGCTGTCTGGGAAACTGAACTGAACTCTCCTGCGGAGTGAAGATCAGGTCCGTTCAGCTCCAGACTTCTCCAGACCTGCTCACCCGGAGCCGTCTCACGTGCGGTTTGGTTAAAGTTGAAGAGCACGTGACTCACCTGTTCGGCGTCCCGCTCGCTCACGGTGGGCAGCGGCGTCCTGCTGGACATTTTCCTCTCAAACAGCTGACTGACTTTCTTCTTCTTCTCTGGTCAAACTTACAGTCGAGTTTGTTTTAGTGGATTATAAACCGTCATAACTGTCCTCCGTCCTGCGGGACCGGCGCGTCCACCCTGCAGGAGGACCGGGACATAGTCCGGCCCGGTTCGGCACGGACCGGCCCGCTTCCAGCTGTTAAATCGCGGTTTCCCACAACAGAGATGTCAAACTAACTGCAGCAACAGTTTCCTCGGCTAACGTTAGCTAGCTAGCAGCCGGCCGGGCAGCGGGACCGGAGTGTGGGTCCAGACCGGACCGGTCCGGGTCAGTCTGCCGGCTCTGGGCTCAAGAGAACCGGGCGGGAGGAGAGAAGGTCCCGGTTCCGCCAGCAGCTCAGCCGCGCCTCATCCCGGACTCTCTGCTAGCCGCTCCGCTAGCCACATCCAAGATGGCGGCCTACAGCCTGCAGAACCAAACCCAGCGCGCTGACAGGAAGTGACGACAGAGACAGCGTCAAACCTGATTGGCTCCCCTGGCCGAGCGGCGCTGTTTGTTGTTGCTAGGGTGACTGGACAGAAAGACTGGATTTAAAATAAAATAATATACTATACTATACTATACTATACTACTATACTATACTATACTATACTACTATACTATACTATACTACTATACTACTATACTATACTATACTATACTATACTATACTACTATACTATACTATACTATACTACTATACTATACTATACTATACTATACTATACTATACTACTATACTACTATACTATACTATACTATACTACTATACTACTATACTATACTATACTATACTATACTATACTATACTACTATACTACTATACTATACTATACTATACTATACTATACTACTATACTATACTATACTACTATACTACTATACTATACTATACTATACTATACTATACTACTATACTATACTATACTATACTATACTATACTACTATACTATACTATACTATACTACTATACTATACTATACTACTATACTACTATACTATACTATACTATACTACTATACTATACTATACTACTATACTATACTATACTATACTATACTATACTATACTATACTACTATACTATACTATACTATACTATACTACTATACTACTATACTATACTACTATACTACTATACTATACTATACTATACTACTATACTATACTATACTATAGTATACTATACTATACTACTATACTATACTATACTATACTACTATACTATACTATACTATACTATACTACTATACTACTATACTATACTATACTACTATACTATACTATACTACTATACTACTATACTATACTATACTACTATACTATACTATACTACTATACTATACTATACTATACTACTATACTATACTATACTATACTATACTACTATACTATACTATACTATACTACTATACTACTATACTATACTACTATACTATACTATACTATACTATACTACTATACTATACTATACTATACTATACTACTATACTATACTATACTATACTATACTATACTACTATACTATACTACTATACTATACTATACTATACTATACTATCCTATACTATACTATACTATACTATACTATACTATACTACACTATACTATACTATACTAAACATAATATATAGGCTGGATATTCTGATTAATATAGACTGAATTTAATATACACAGTATATTATTAGTTTAGAATATTTATTATATGTATTATATTATTAGTAATTAGTGTCTATATTATAATATAATATAGACTGGATAGTTTGCACTTCGTCTGTCTCTCTCTCTCTCTCTCTCTCTGTCTCTCTCTCTCTCTCTGTCTCTCTCTCTCTCTCTGTCTCTCTCTCTCTCTGTCTCTCTCTCTCTCTCTGTCTTGTGTTTCTCACATGAGGGCGAATTAAACCTCCATCTGCTCATTTCCTGTAAAACATCACACTGACAAAGAGACAATTATTCACACACAGAGAGAGAGATAGAGATAGACAGAGAGAAAGAGAGAGAGAGAGACAGAGAGATAGAGATAGACAGAGAGAGAGAGAATTGAATTTAAAAAAGACGTTTATTCATAATTTAGTCACGCTATACAACGTGATTGACCTGTATCATAGAAGAGAAAAAAAAGAAAAACAGGAAAAAAGACCAAAAGTTGAGAGATAACAAGTCCTCCTGAACACACACAACACAACAACACAACAACACAACAACACAACAACACAACAACACACAGCTCAACACGTCCTCAACACCCCAGATGTTCACTAAACATCGATGTTCTCAGTCAGTTTGTAATATTCAAACTCCACCTGAGCCGGGCTGAACAGACCAGTCAGCATCAGACCAGGATCCACTGACCCCCGACCCTGAATCTGATTCTATCTGGTTTTCCATACAGACAGTTTGGCCTCCTGACAGCATGTCAACCAGCACACACACACACACACACACACACACACACACACACACACACACACACACAACAGAGTACCACGGACCAGAGATAAACAAGTCAAAAGAAAAACCACGAGTCTAACAACCTAAATAACCCAGAGAGTCTGGGACAGCGGATGAAAGATGTTGTAGAGACAGAAAGGACGTCCCTCCCCTATTCTGGGATCCAGGTGCACCAGACGGTTCACAGTGAGGAGGCTCACTGTGTTCAGATGACTGAACGCAGCGAGGAGGCTCACAGTGAGGAGGCTCACTGTGTTCAGATGACTGAACGCAGCGAGGAGGCTCACAGTGAGGAGGCTCACTGTGTTCAGACGACTGAACGCAGCGAGGAGGCTCACAGTGAGGAGGCTCACTGCGTTCAGACGACTGAACGCAGCGAGGAGGCTCGCTGCGTTCAGACGACTGAACGCAGCGAGGAGGCTCGCTGCGTTCAGTCGTCTGAACGCAGCGAGGAGGCTCGCTGCGTTCAGTCGTCTGAACGCAGCGAGGAGGCTCGCTGCGTTCAGTCGTCTGAACGCAGCGAGGAGGCTCGCTGCGTTCAGTCGTCTGAACGCAGCGAGGAGGCTCGCTGCGTTCAGACGACTGAACGCAGCGAGGAGGCTCACTGTGTTCAGATGACTGAACATGAAGTTTTGTTCCTCATGTGACTGTAATGTGAGAATCTGACCAGCAGGAGGCAGCAGAGCTCAACTCTGATCTGATGATCTGACAGAGAGAGGGTTTATTATCAATAAAGTTTATTATCACAATAAAGTTTATTATCACAATAGAGTTTATTATAACAAAAGAGTTTATTATCAATAAAGTTTATTATCACAATAAAGTTTATTATCACAATAGAGTTTATTATAACAAAAGAGTTTATTATCAATAAAGTTTATTATCACAATAAAGTTTATTATCACAATAGAGTTTATTATCAGAAGAGTTTATTATTACAATAGAGTTTATTATCAGAAGAGTTTATTATTACAATAGAGTTTATTATCACAATAGCATTTATTATCACAATAGAGTTTATTATCAGAAGAGTTTATTATTACAATAGAGTTTATTATCACAATAGCATTTATTATCACAATAGGGTTTATTATCACAATAGAGTTTATTATCAGAAGAGTTTATTATTACAATAGAGTTTATTATCACAATAGCATTTATTATCACAATAGAGTTTATTATTAGAATAGAGTGTACTGCCTGTGTCAGCTGACATTAGTCTTTGTTAGTAAACACCAAACTGCATGTTGGTGTCTGTTGGTTCTTTAAAGAGTGGAAAGTTTCAGTGAAAGTTTCCATCAGCAGAGAGGAAAACTGACAATATGAAGTGAAACAACATGAACTCATATCACTGAACAATAAACTCATGTGACTTTAGGAAAGACTCAATGAGTTTGAACATTTCCCAGCGACACATATCAGTTCCACTGACAGATCAATAATATTGACTGTTTGACCAGATATATTGATCCTGAACTGATCAGTGAATTTCATCCTGAAACAGCATTTCAGCCACTGAGCTGAACAGTTCAGAGAAAATATTTTTCCATGGAGAAACTGTCTGGAGAGCTGCCTTCAACTCTGACACACACACACACACACACACACACACACACACACACACACACAGATGGGAGCTGTTATGGCTGTTATGTGTCTGCAGCTCAGGAATCTGTTCTGTTTCCAGTCAGAGTCTGAAACCTGCAGACCGAACTGTGGAGAAGTGAGACTGCACATCTGTATGTTACTGTGTTACTGCACATCTGTATGTTACTGTGTTACTGCACATCTGTATGTTACTGTGTTACTGTGTTACTGCACATCTGCATGTTACTGTGTTACTGCACATCTGCATGTTACTGTGTTACTGCACATCTGCATGTTTCATGTTACTGTGTTACTGCACATCTGCATGTTACTGTGTTACTGCACATCTGTATGTTACTGTGTTACTGCACATCTGCATGTTACTGTGTTACTGCACATCTGCATGTTACTGTGTTACTGCACATCTGCATGTTACTGTGTTACTGTGTTACTGCACATCTGCATGTTACTGTGTTACTGCACATCTGCATGTTACTGTGTTACTGCACATCTGCATGTTACTGTGTTACTGCACATCTGCATGTTACTGTGTTACTGCACATCTGTATGTTACTGTGTTACTGCACATCTGTATGTTACTGTGTTACTGTGTTACTGCACATCTGCATGTTACTGTGTTACTGCACATCTGCATGTTACTGTGTTACTGCACATCTGCATGTTTCATGTTACTGTGTTACTGCACATCTGCATGTTTCATGTTACTGTGTTACTGCACATCTGCATGTTACTGTGTTACTGTGTTACTGTGTTACTGCACATCTGCATGTTACTGTGTTACTGCACATCTGCATGTTACTGTGTTACTGTGTTACTGCACATCTGCATGTTACTGTGTTACTGCACATCTGCATGTTACTGTGTTTCTGTGTTACTGCACATCTGCATGTTACTGTGTTACTGTGTTACTGCACATCTGCATGTTTCATGTTACTGTGTTACTGCACATCTGCATGTTACTGTGTTACTGCACATCTGCATGTTACTGTGTTACTACACATCTGCATGTTACTGTGTTACTGCACATCTGCATGTTACTGTGTTACTGCACATCTGCATGTTACTGTGTTACTGCACATCTGCATGTTACTGTGTTACTGCACATCTGCATGTTACTGTGTTACTGCACATCTGCATGTTTCATGTTACTGTGTTACTGCACATCTGCATGTTTCTGTGTTACTGCACATCTGCATGTTACTGTGTTACTGCACATCTGCATGTTTCTGTGTTACTGCACATCTGCATGTTACTGTGTTACTGCACATCTGCATGTTACTGTGTTACTACACATCTGCATGTTACTGTGTTACTGCACATCTGCATGTTTCTGTGTTACTGCACATCTGCATGTTTCATGTTACTGTGTTACTGCACATCTGCATGTTTCATGTTACTGTGTTACTGCACATCTGCATGTTTCATGTTACTGTGTTACTGCACATCTGCATGTTACTGTGTTACTGCACATCTGCATGTTACTGTGTTACTGCACATCTGTATGTTACTGTGTTACTGCACATCTGCATGTTACTGTGTTACTGCACATCTGCATGTTACTGTGTTACTGCACATCTGCATGTTACTGTGTTACTGCACATCTGTATGTTACTGTGTTACTGCACATCTGTATGTTACTGTGTTACTGCACATCTGCATGTTACTGTGTTACTGCACATCTGCATGTTACTGTGTTACTGTGTTACTGCACATCTGCATGTTACTGTGTTACTGCACATCTGCATGTTACTGTGTTACTGCACATCTGCATGTTACTGTGTTACTGTGTTACTGCACATCTGTATGTTACTGTGTTACTGTGTTACTGCACATCTGCATGTTACTGTGTTACTGCACATCTGCATGTTACTGTGTTACTGTGTTACTGCACATCTGCATGTTACTGTGTTACTGTGTTACTGCACATCTGCATGTTACTGTGTTACTGCACATCTGCATGTTACTGTGTTACTGCACATCTGCATGTTACTGTGTTACTGCACATCTGCATGTTTCATGTTACTGTGTTACTGCACATCTGCATGTTACTGTGTTACTGTGTTACTGCACATCTGCATGTTACTGTGTTACTGTGTTACTGCACATCTGCATGTTACTGTGTTACTGCACATCTGCATGTTTCATGTTACTGTGTTACTGCACATCTGCATGTTTCATGTTACTGTGTTACTGCACATCTGCATGTTACTGTGTTACTGTGTTACTGTGTTACTGCACATCTGCATGTTACTGTGTTACTGCACATCTGCATGTTACTGTGTTACTGTGTTACTGCACATCTGCATGTTACTGTGTTACTGTGTTACTGTGTTACTGCACATCTGCATGTTACTGTGTTACTGCACATCTGCATGTTACTGTGTTACTGTGTTACTGCACATCTGCATGTTTCATGTTACTGTGTTACTGCACATCTGCATGTTACTGTGTTACTGCACATCTGCATGTTACTGTGTTACTACACATCTGCATGTTACTGTGTTACTGCACATCTGCATGTTACTGTGTTACTGCACATCTGCATGTTACTGTGTTACTGCACATCTGCATGTTACTGTGTTACTGCACATCTGCATGTTTCATGTTACTGTGTTACTGCACATCTGCATGTTACTGTGTTACTGCACATCTGCATGTTTCTGTGTTACTGCACATCTGCATGTTACTGTGTTACTGCACATCTGCATGTTTCTGTGTTACTGCACATCTGCATGTTACTGTGTTACTGCACATCTGCATGTTTCTGTGTTACTGCACATCTGCATGTTACTGTGTTACTGCACATCTGCATGTTTCTGTGTTACTGCACATCTGCATGTTTCATGTTACTGTGTTACTGCACATCTGCATGTTTCATGTTACTGTGTTACTGCACATCTGCATGTTTCATGTTACTGTGTTACTGCACATCTGCATGCAGATGTGCAGTAACACAGTAACATGAAACATGCAGATGTGTTACTACACATCTGCATGTTTCTGTGTTACTGCACATCTGCATGTTACTGTGTTACTGCACATCTGCATGTTTCATGTTACTGTGTTACTACACATCTGCATGTTACTGTGTTACTGCACATCTGCATGTTACTGTGTTACTGCACATCTGCATGTTTCATGTTACTGTGTTACTGCACATCTGCATGTTTCATGTTACTGTGTTACTGCACATCTGCATGTTTCATGTTACTGTGTTACTGCACATCTGCATGTTACTGTGTTACTGCACATCTGCATGTTACTGTGTTACTGTGTTACTGCACATCTGCATGTTTCATGTTACTGTGTTACTGCACATCTGCATGTTACTGTGTTACTGCACATCTGCATGTTACTGTGTTACTACACATCTGCATGTTACTGTGTTACTGCACATCTGCATGTTACTGTGTTACTGCACATCTGCATGTTACTGTGTTACTGCACATCTGCATGTTACTGTGTTACTGCACATCTGCATGTTTCATGTTACTGTGTTACTGCACATCTGCATGTTTCTGTTACTGCACATCTGCATGTTACTGTGTTACTGCACATCTGCATGTTTCTGTGTTACTGCACATCTGCATGTTACTGTGTTACTGCACATCTGCATGTTACTGTGTTACTACACATCTGCATGTTACTGTGTTACTGCACATCTGCATGTTTCTGTGTTACTGCACATCTGCATGTTTCATGTTACTGTGTTACTGCACATCTGCATGTTTCATGTTACTGTGTTACTGCACATCTGCATGTTTCATGTTACTGTGTTACTGCACATCTGCATGTTTCATGTTACTGTGTTACTGCACATCTGCATGTTTCATGTTACTGTGTTACTGCACATCTGCATGTTTCATGTTACTGTGTTACTACACATCTGCATGTTACTGTGTTACTGCACATCTGCATGTTTCATGTTACTGTGTTACTGCACATCTGCATGTTTCATGTTTCTGTGTTACTGCACATCTGCATGTTTCATGTTACTGTGTTACTGCACATCTGCACATGCTTCTATGTGTTTCTGTATTTTTCTGCACATCTGTCACAAACAGCCACACAGCTCTAACAGCCTCAGTCTGGATACACTGGGTGGAAAAACTGGCTCATAATTTTATTTTTAATATTTTGTTTATTCAAGTATACAGCGACAGACACATATAAACAGTATTAATAATACTAATACTAATAATAATAATGCTACTGATTTTACCACTACTGCCACTAGTAATACTGATCTAAAATCAGTTCTGAGTTTTACAGCAGGAATAAAAAGCAGAAACATTCAGGAAAGAACGGGTTAAAATACATGAAATAAAATAATAATATATTTAAACCATCAGCAGCTCCTGTCATGTCAGAAGCTCCTCCCTTCATCACATCACACCAGCCTCAGGAAAAGATAATGCAGATATTGATCGGTATTGATTATAGAGTCAGTAACACTACATGTGTTTAACGCTGACTGACTGACGGACCTGCTGCAGTGTGATGGATCACATTCTGGATTTACAGCAGATCAATGTGTGTATTGATCGGTTTGAGCGGGGTGTGATGTTCAGGGCTTCAGTCCCATCTGATTGATCTTATTGATCCATTTGACCTTGACCTTGGAGAAGAACGCTGGGCTGTGATTGGTGGAGGCCGGGAGGCGGTTCTCGTCCACGCTCCGCCTGATGGAGCGAACCTCAGCAGCTGATAGGCCGGTTTTCAGAGAGAGCAACGCACAAACATGGCCGTCACTGGAGGAGAGGACAGATCATTAATATTCATGCTGTTAACCAGGTAAAGCCTTTATTATTCACCTTTAGTCCAGCTAGTTAATATTAATATTGATCATTATACACCTTTATACCTATTAGTTAATATTAATAATGATCAGTATTAACATTTATACCAGCCAGTTCATTTTAATAATGATTTCTGTGATCAGATCTCTTATAGATTACACTGAGATCACACTGTCTGCTGTGACCTCTGACCTCTGACCTCTGACCTCCTGGCTGTTTGTAATGTTGCTGATCTAGAAACTGAAGCTGATTCTACTGTTGATTCTACTGTTGGATCAGTGGAGTCAGAGAGAACTGGAATACAACAGTAAAAACTCATTTCAAGCATTGAAGCAGAAGCCTTTAGATCAGAATGCTTTAAGAGAATGAAACAGGACATTCAGTCAGGTTCAGACTGCTGGTGAATAAAAATATAAATATGAATGTCATGCAGCAGTTTCAGTTAAACCTTCAGAGGTTTGACCTACTGACTGAACAAGAGTGAGCAGAGTGAATAGAGCAGAGTGAATAGAGCAGAGTGAATAGAGCAGAGTGAATAGAGCAGAGTAGAATAGAGCAGAGTGAATAGAGCAGAGTAGAATAGAGCAGAGTGAATACAGCAGAGTAGAATACAGCAGAGTAGAATACAGCAGAGTGAATACAGCAGAGTAGAATACAGCAGAGTGAATAGAGCAGAGTAGAATAGAGATGAAGTGAATAGAGCAGAGTAGAATACAGCAGAGTAGAATACAGCAGAGTAGAATAGAGCAGAGTAGAGTACAGCAGAGTAGAGTAGAGATGAAGTGAAGCGGTTCACAGACAGAACCTGATGCTGTCACATTATCCTCCCTGAACTCGACTCCTTGGCTCGACTCCTGCTGGGTTTTTCCACTCTCTTCACGCCACCCAGACACCTGAGATGTGACGAGCCCCGCCCACACACACACCTGCCGTTACCCACGGCAACCGGGTGATCCGAGGCGTCGGGCCGCGGGTTCGGTGTTCGCGTATGGAAAACACACAGACCTGCATCTGTGTGACGAGCAGGAAGTACTTTCGCTCGTGAACTTTCACGATGCTGAAACTCATGTTTTCTTATTTTTCATTCACACATTTCTACATTCTGCATGTTTAGTAATAACTTTATTTATAATATCTCCACTGTCTCTATTCTTATTCTACTCTATTTTCTTTGCTGTATCCTGTTACTGCCACAGTTTCCCCACAGGATCAATAAAGTTTCAGGTGAGTCCCGCTCCGCATCGCAGGCTGCCGGCGGATCGGCCCGGCAGACATTACCAAACGAGCTCAGAGAGTCTGGTCTCTGCAGGAGCAGCTGAACCTGGTCTGATCTGCACTGAACCAAGAGGGTCTGAGGGAGCGGAGGGTGGAGCTGCTCTGTGTCACATGGTCACGAGTCTGTGTACCTGTCTGTCTCTCTACCTGTCTCCCTGTCTGTCTCCCTGTCTGTCTCCCTGTCTGTCTCTCTCCCTCCCTCCCTACCTGTCTCCCTCCCTCCCTACCTGTCTCCCTCCCTCCCTACCTGTCTCCCTCCCTCCCTACCTGTCTCCCTCCCTGCCTGCCTGTCTCCCTCTCTACCTGTCTGTGTACCTGAGGTCTGGGAAGCTCCTGGCCAGGCTGACGGTCTCCAGCTGGACGCTTCCTGGATCCTGCAGACGGAGAATCTCAGCGAGACTGAAGAGCAGAGGAGCGAGCGGGCCGGACACCTGAGGAGTACTGCAGGATTACTACAGTACTACTGCAGTACTACTGTACTGCTACATTACTACAGTACTACCGCAGTATACACTGACACACATGGCGCAGTACACAGTACTACAGTATCAGTATCAGTAGAACACAGGATATACATTCATCGTTCAATGACTGTGACTGTGAGCACTGACAGTTCTGTACTACAGTACTACTGTAGTACTACTGCAGTACTACTGCAGTAGTACAGTAGTACAGTACAGTGCCCAGCACAAGGTTATTATCATAAACTAAAACTAAGATGAAAACTATCTGTTAAACACTGTTATAAACTAAAATAAATGAAAATGACACTTTGTGTTTTACTGTAAAACAAACTAAAACAAAATAAAATAAACATCAAATGTTCTTAGTTTTGGTTTTTTTCTTCCTGTGCAGGAAAATGGAATCTGTAAGTTTCACTGAACACTAACTGAAAAATTAAAGTCAATAAATTTGATGAACGATAAAATATATAAACTAATGAAAACTCCTAAACTAAAGAAACTATGTTAATTGGTCATAGTGTGTGTGTGTGTGTGTGTGTGTGTGTGTGTGTGTGTATGTGTGTGTATGTGTATGTGTGTATGTGTGTGTGTATGTGTATGTGTGTGTGTATATGTGTGTGTGTGTGTGTGTGTGTGTGTGTATGTGTATGTGTGTATGTGTGTGTGTATGTGTATGTGTGTGTGTATATGTGTGTGTGTGTGTGTGTGTGTGTGTGTATGTGTATGTGTGTATGTGTGTGTGTATATGTGTGTGTGTGTGTGTGTGTGTGTGTGTGTATGTGTGTGTGTGTGTGTGTGTGTGTGTGTGTGTATGTGTGTGTGTATGTGTATGTGTGTATGTGTGTGTGTATATGTGTGTGTGTGTGTGTGTCTCACCCCCTCGGTGAAGAAGTCGTTGATCTTGCGGCCGTCGTCGCTCATCCTGGAGGCTCCGCCCACCTGCTGCTCCCTGCTCTTCATCCTCGCCTTCATCCTCATCATCCTCTTCACATACTGCAGCAAGACCTCCTCATGGAGCCGAGAGAGCAGAGCCTGCACACACACACACACACACACACACACAACCACACACACACACACACAACCACACACACACACAACCACACACACAACCACACAGAAAGAGAGGCAGCTGAAGTGTGTGGGACAGCAAAAGAGACAGACAGGCAGACAGACAGGCAGACAGACAGACAGACAGACAGACAGGCAGACAGACAGACAGGCAGCTGTCTCACCTCCCTGCAGGCTGGTTTCAGGTCAGTGAACTGGCTCAGTTGTCGGTCCAGAGAGTCCAGCAGCTGATCCAGAACCGAACCGTCCAACCAGGGAACCGTCCAGATCTGACTGTACCACACCTGGAGGAGGAGGAGGAGGAGGAGGAGGAGGAGGAGGAGGAGGAGAAGAAGAAGAAGAACCCAGTATAAACCAGAACAATCCACATTAAGGCATTAAGAAAATCTAAATGTTGCTTATCTAGTTTTCTTGAGGAAATGTCCAATAAAGACAAAATGCATGAAGACGATCCTTTAAAGACTTTACTGTATTTTATTTGATCTTTTTGGTGAGAATAAGCTCCGAGTGAAAACTTCATTTAGTTTATTTTATCTGTGTGAAGAGGAAGTGTTTGTGTCTTCCACCACAAGATCCTGATTCTCTATCCAGACTCTTCTTCTGTGGTTCCTCGGTGGAACGAGTTTCCAAACTCCGTTCCATCCGCAGAGTCCCTCTCGATCTTTAAGAAAAGGCTAAAGACCCAGCTCGGTCACCTTCTCACCTGATGGACTGTGTAATTGCTAAAAAAATAAAAATAAAAAAAAATAAAAAGCTGGCCAAACCCACAGCATATCAGGTCTGATCAGGTATTGCTCCCACGACAACTTACCAGGGCTTGACTACACAAGGCCTGTAAGGTAATCAATACATGGCTGCCATACAGTGTAGAACTTGGCTTTTACAGTATATCTATTTTTTTTAGAGTTTTTTAGAGTTAGAAACTGTAATGTATGTAATGTAATGTAATGTATCTCAGTGTTTGAAAGATGAAGGCTCGTCTCCAACTCAACAAGATCAGTTCCTCGGCAGAAGAGCGACAAACCGATGAGCCGGTGTCCCGCCTGGAACTGGAGGAGACTGAAGGTGAGCGGACTCTGTCCCGTGCTGCAAGCCACTCCTCATCTAAACTTAACATCAAGACGGGACGTCCCGGCGGCTCACTGAGTAGAGTGTGCAGCGACCCGGGTTCGACTCCGGCCCCGGTCCTTTGCTGCCTGTCCTCCCCTCTCTCTCTCTCTCCCATACCTTCCTGTCTCTCTCTCACACTATCTCTGTCAATAACACCTAAAATAAATCTTTAAAAAAAAAAAAAAGTTAATATCAAGATCAACTTGCCAAACGTGTCTTGATGTGTGAAGGGGGGCAGACGATGCAGAGGAACGTCTACAGGCCTGCGTTCAGGAAGCAGTCCCGAACTATAAAGACCTTTTTGATTTGATTTGATTTGATTTGAGTTGATTTGATTTGATTTGATTTGATTTGAGATGATTTGATTTGATTTGATTTGATTTGATTTGAGTTGATTTGATTTGATTTGATTTGATTTGATTTGATTTGATTTGGGGGTAAAACCTGTCTGTCAAATATGAACTTCATCTTCCTCTGTCAGACAGTTCAGTGACGCAAATTAGTCACTATTTATTACTGCAGGACCAGAGAGACAGACGGGTAGACAGACAGACAGACAGACAGACAGACAGACAGACAGGTAGACAGACAGACAGACAGACAGACAGACAGACAGACAGACAGGTAGACAGACAGACAGACAGACAGACAGACAGGTAGACAGACAGACAGACAGACAGACAGACAGGTAGACAGACAGACAGGTAGACAGACAGGTAGACAGACAGACAGATAGACAGGTAGACAGACAGACAGGTAGACAGACAGACAGGTAGACAGACAGACAGACAGACAGACAGACAGACAGACAGACAGACAGGTAGACAGACAGACAGACAGGTAGACAGACAGGTGCAGTATTACCTTCAGCTGGTTGTGTATGGGGCGGGTGAAGTATCCGTACCCATAATCCTTCAGGACAGACAGAGTTTCCATGCAGCAGCTGATCTGCTGCTCAGACAGACTTCCTGCTCTGCTGGACACAAAGTCTCTGTGGAGAGACAGACAGTCAGACAGACAGGCAGTCAGCTGGAGACAGACAGACAGACAGACAGTCAGACAGCTGGAGACAGACAGACAGACAGCTGGAGACAGACAGACAGACAGACAGTCAGACAGCTGGAGACAGACAGACAGTCAGCTGGAGACAGACAGACAGACAGCTGGAGACAGACAGACAGACAGACAGACAGACAGACAGACAGACAGCTGGAGACAGACAGACAGACAGACAGCTGGAGACAGACAGACAGACAGACAGACAGACAGCTGGAGACAGACAGACAGACAGCTGGAGACAGACAGACAGACAGACAGACAGACAGACAGACAGCTGGAGACAGACAGACAGACAGACAGACAGACAGACAGACAGACAGACAGACAGACAGCTGGAGACAGACAGACAGACAGACAGACAGACAGACAGACAGCTGGAGACAGACAGACAGACAGACAGACAGACAGACAGACAGCTGGAGACAGACAGACAGACAGCTGGAGACAGACAGACAGACAGACAGACAGACAGACAGCTGGAGACAGACAGACAGACAGACAGACAGACAGACAGACAGCTGGAGACAGACAGACAGACAGACAGACAGGCAGACAGACAGACAGCATCTTCCTACCTGAACTGTTCGATGCAGACCAGGTTCGCCTTCATCACTGACTGGCTGTTGTCATGGTTTCCCTTCAGAAACTCCTCCAGACTGGACTTATAGCTGAAACACGCACACACACACACACACACACACACACACACACACACACATTAAACACACACACACACACACACACACACATTAAACACACACACACACACACACACACACACACACATTAAACACACACACACACTCAGCAGACTCTCTACCTGCCAGCTGAACAAGACAGTTTGTTTTTCCTGTAAAGGATTGTTCCCAACAAAATGTTTTACTGGAAACCTGGAACATCAGAGGAAGAGAGAAGCTGCACCCAGATCGCCGCTGCGTGAGCATTTACACAAGATGGCGGCGCGCTTAGACGCAGCGGCTGTGCTCTTCCCAGATCGCCGCTGCGTTTTTGTTATTTATATCTCCTAGTTAGCCCTAACACCGGACTCGCAAACACGACGCACAGCCGCCGGGACTTGCTACACATCGCCACGATGTGCAACAATTTTGGTACGAACGCCTTTCATCACACTCACCACATCCCAGCGGAACTTGTCAGAACACATCCCTATCCCGCCCGGAGACAGGAAGCAGAGGCGAGGCTGCCGTGCCGGGACTCGCACCAGGATGAAGAAAGCTCCGTTCAAACCTCCTTTGCCCACCATCTTCATCTCCAGCGTCAGGTCTCTCCCCAACAAAATGGACGAGCTCCGGTTGAGGACCTCAGCGCAGAGATTGGTCCAGGACTGCTGTGTTATGATCATTACAGAAACTTGGCTCCATTCAATAATCCCCGACACAGCTACTGAGCTAGCAGGCCGCTCAACCCACCGGAAGAACAGAAACAAGGTAAGAGCAGCGGCGGAGGACTTTGCATATACAGAATAACTGGTGTACGAACTCTAACATCATTGACAAGCACCGTTCACCGGACTTGGAGTACCTGATGTTAAAGTGCTGGCCTTTTTATTTACCGCGGGAGCTCAGAGTTGCTATTGTAGCGGTGTACATGCCACCAGATGCTAATGCTAAAGTACCGCTTGACTATCTGCTAGCAGCTATTAACAAACAACAGAGTGCTTACCCTGATGGAGTTTTTATCATAGCTGGAGACTTTAACCAAACCAACCTCAAGTCTGTACTCTCCTCAATTTGATCAACCTGTAAAGTGTCCTACCAGAGGAGAAAACACACTGGATCATGTTTACACCAGTATCAGGAACAGCAACAAAGCACTTCCCATTCCCCATCTGGGCCAGTCTGATCATCTTTCCCTGTTCCTGACCCCGGTCTATTGTCCTCGCATTCACCAAGCCAAACCAACTGTTAAGACTATAATGACTTGGCCTGAGGGGGCTACAACTACAAGACTGCTTTGAAGGCACGGACTGGGATTTATTTGCACAGCAGGACTTACACACTTCTACAGTGCTGTTTTACATTAAGAACTGTGTTGAAAACATCACTGTCAGCAAACGCATCCGGGTTTTCTCCAACCGTAAACCATGGATGACCAAAGAAGTACACCTCCTGCTGAGGGACCGCAATACAGCCTTTAGGTCTGGCAACAAAGACCTGTACACTGCCGCCAGGTCTAACCTGAAAACAGGCATCAAGGATGCCAAGGCGGCCCACAAACTGAGGATCAGTTCATCAACAACTACAAAAGCAGCAATGACCCACCCACAAGCAACAACACCTCACTAGCAGAGGAGCTCAACTGCTTCTTTGCCCGCTTTGAGGCGGCAGGTACGGAGACTGTAGTGTCATCTTCGCCAGCTGCCGACAGCCAAGCGCTCACTGTACAGACACGGGATGTTAGGTTCATTCTTCAAGGTGTCAACGCACGTAAGGCAGCTGGCCCTGACGGAATACCTCCCTGTGCTCAGAGACTGTGCTAACCAACTGGCAGAGGTGTTTACAGACATCTTCAACCTGTCTCTGTCACAGTCCATGGTCCCCACGTGCCTGAAGTCAGCCGCCATTATTCCCGTACCCAAGCATACAGCCATCAGCAGCTTCAATGACTACAGACCAGTCGTCCTCACGCCAGTTGTCATGAAGTGTTTTGAAAGACTGGTCTTAAGACATATCAAATCCACCCTGGCCCAACACCAATATGCCTACAGAGCCAACAGATCAACAGAGGACGCCGTTGCCACGGCCATCCATACAGCACTGACCCACCTTGAACACCAGAGGACATATGTGAGGATGCTTTTCATAGACTATAGTTCTGCTCTTAATACAATCATCCCCAGCAGAATGGTCACCAAGTTGCTTGACCTGGGCCTCAGCCATCCCACTTGCATGTGGATTCAGGACTTTTTAACAGGCCGCCGCCAGACAGTCAGGCTGGGACCCCATTCATCCCCCACCTTGCCAGTCAGTCCGAGAGCCCCACAAGGCTGTGTGGGTCCCCTCCTCTACTCCCTCTACACCCACGACTGTGTACCGATCCACACAACAAACACCATCATTAAGTTTGCGGACGGCAACAGTGGTTGGGT
This sequence comes from Centroberyx gerrardi, assembly GCF_048128805.1. Classification (NCBI taxonomy): domain Eukaryota; kingdom Metazoa; phylum Chordata; class Actinopteri; order Beryciformes; family Berycidae; genus Centroberyx; species Centroberyx gerrardi. The sequence continues at coordinate 28,627,972 of NC_136014.1, forward strand.
TGATCCCAGATGGTGACGAGTCAGCCTAAAGAGAGGAAGTCTGGAACCTGGCTAAATGGTGTTGTGTAAACAACCTGGCACTCAACATAAAAAAAAAGAACTCATAATTGACTTTAGGAGACATGGCGAGGACCCTGCACCAATTTCAATCAATGGCGACAGAGTGGAAATGGTCTCCAGCTTCAAATTCCTTGGAACCTACATCTCTTAGGACATCTCATGGACAATCAACACCACATCACTGGTCAAGAAGGCACAGCAGCGGCTTTACTTCCTCAGGACACTCAAGAAAGCCGACCTGTCTGAGCACCTGTTGCTGTCCTTCTACCGCCGCTCCACAGAGAGTGTACTCACTTACTGCCTCTCTGTGTGTGGTACGCCAGCTGTGCTGTGGCAGACAAAACGGCTCTCCAGAGAGTCATAAACACCGCTCATCGGAACCCAACTTCCGACTCTGGATCACACCTACCACTCTCGCTGCCTCCGCAGGGCTACTAACATTGCAAAGGACACATCCCACCCTTGTCACCATCTGTTCACCCTGCTGCCCTCTTGCAAATGCTACAGGTCCATGCACACCCGCACCTCCAGACTCAAAAACAGCTTTTACCCCAGAGCCATTACTGAACTGAACTCTGCACTAAAAAAGCCTCTGACATCCTAACCCCAGACCCCTCCTCGAGACCCCCCACCACACCAGCAAAAAAGTTACATTACATGTGCAATAACATAACATATATGTGCAATATCCTCTATCTTTTATCTTCTTCACTATTTAAAACTACTACTTGGAGGCTGAATGCCACCAGCACAGGATGCATGGCATGTATGTCTGGATATTTAACTTGTAGGTTGTAGGAATGTATGTATGTATGTAGATATGTACGGATGGAGGTATGTATGTATTGAGTCTATTTTTTTAAGCACCTTAAAAACAGAGTTGCCCTCTGAAAATCTTGTTGTACTGCTGTGCAATGACAATAAAGGCATTCTCTTAAAGCCTTGTCCACACTGATCCGTAAGTTTGGAATCGGTGTTTTTGTGTCGTTTGTGTTTCCGTCCACACAGCATTTCCAGGCCGTTCTCTAAAAGTTTCCCGTCCGCACTGATACGCAGAAAAGATACGAAAACGGTGAAATCTACCATTTGGCCATGTGCAAGCCTCTGACCCATGACCTCTATGTCGTTACCATGGTTATCACTGTTTACGGAAGTGTTGTCATGGCTGCAGTAGCAGAGCCTTAAGCGCCAACAAGATGTCCAAATCACAACAGAAGACGGACAAGGGGCAAACCAGACTTCTTTGTGACTACAAGACGCCAAAGCTACAGAGAATACAGACTGTTTGACTCTCGCCTGAGATCACATGACAATCTCACATCAGCATTTTTGGAAAAGCCCCGTTTTCCCTGTCCGCACTGCAACATGAAACTGCCGTTTTAAAATGTCTCCACTGTGGAGAGCGTTTTCAGAAAGCACCGTTTCCGGTGTTGGAAAACGGCGTCTTAGTGTGGATGGAAGGACAAAACAGAGAAATAAAGATGCGCTTTCAAATTTATGGACTTAGTGTGGACAAGACCTGAGTCTAATGAATGGTTCAGTATAATATCCTTCTTCAGGATAAAGAAATCACAGCATCTCACTGACAGATATACTCCACAAAACAGGTGTTCCAAATTAATGACATCACAGGGCAACAATGTAAAAAGGTCATAAACAAACATAATCGTTTTTTCCCGTTGCCCTGACCTTCAGGACCAACTTATCAGCACTGATTTGGCTCCTCAGGTTGAGTCTTCACAGCGTTTACTTCTCCAGTACCAGACGGGGACTACAGATGTATCTTGTGCTCAGTGCAACAGCACATACAAGTGTAATTACTCTAAACATCCTCATTCTGGACAGAAGATCCCTACTGGTGGAGTCATCACATGCTCCTCCAAATCTGTCATTTATTTGATTACCTGTCCTTGTGGATTGGCTTATGTTGGACAGACAAAAAGACAATTAAAGATATGAATAGCTGAACACCGCAGAACTATAAGGTGTAGAAACACAACCTGTCCAGCAGCCGCACATTTTATCAAGGCTAACTTGACCTTCTAGGACGGGTTGACCTGGAGTCTGGACCCACAGGTTAAAGACTCTGGCTCCTCTCTGCCTCACTGTAGTTTGACCTCAGACCGTTCCTGTAGTTTTCTGTTATAGACCTATCTTATATTTTATACTCTTCATGTCGTCTTATTCCTAATAGATTGTTATAGTTTAGTTTCCTGTTGGTTGTAAATGTTCCCTCACATGTAAACACGGACTGAACGGCATTAATAATGAACTCTGATGTTTTTGCTCTTGATGCAACATTTAATGCGATCTTTGTCTGTCTGCACTATTCAATCCTCTGCTGCTGTAGACCTGTTACTTATATTTACGCATTTTAAAACTTTTCGATTGTTTTTTCTACTGTGAATCTTTATGTTGAATCTGCTGTTTCCTTGAACACTATGGACAAATGGATGTGAACGGCCTTTCTTGACTATGAATGGCCTCTCTAGACGTTCTAGCTCTAGGCTCACGCTGATCGCCCTGTGATGTCATTAATTTGGAACACCTGTTTTGTAGAGTATAATATGTCAGTGAGATGCTGTGATTTCTTTATCCTGAAGAAGGTATTGATTAAACATTGATTGCACCTGGTGAAGAAGCTGTCCAGGTGAGCTGTGATCCTCTGGGTTTTCCTCTGGTCTGTCAGAACAGAACTGGCTTCAGTCAGGGAGCCGTCTACTACCTGGAACACAACACCAGGAAGAGTCCAAGACCCGATCTGAACTCAGAAATCATTAAACGTAAAGCTCAGAAACACAAGCTGAACTGTTGAGGAAGAGGAGGGAGAAGAGGAAGAGGAAGAGGAGGAGGAAGAGGAGGATGACATGAGCAGTGTCATGACTGACAGCATGGTATTTCCCCGTCAACCTGGAATATATTCCCACAATAACACTTAATTAGCTGTATCACAGCTATAATTAACCTGTATTACACCTGTAATTAACCTGTATTACCTGTATTACATCCACAGCCAGTGGACTGAAGCAGTACTGGTCGATGACGTCAGGTTTCCTCCCGCTCTGCCAGTTCTCCTCCTCCTTCTTCAGAGCCGTCCAGAGCCAGAGCTTCACTTTCCCCTGGGAGCGAAACAGGAAGAAACCTGGCTGATCCTGCTGCATGCTGGGAAATTATCTAAACAAGCTGCAGCATCAAAATGCATCAAACCACAAGTGTACGATGTACAGAACTAAAACTGTTCCAAAAAGGGAACTTTCCTTTGATATTGTCATTGTAAACAGAAGTTCACAGACTTGCAGAACTGGAACACAGAGTTATGAAGCAGCTGAATGAAACTCCTCCAGACTGCAGTGTTTACCTCTTTATGGGTCAGGTACTGCTCCTCCAGCCGCTCCCGATCCTCCCGCAGCAGCAGGGATCCGAGACAGGCCGTCTTGATTTTCCCCTCCAGTTCTTCATGTTTTAAGATTTCACTGCAGCAGGAAACACAACCAGCACTTAGTTCATCTTCACACACTGAAGACAAGCTTGTGCTGTTAGATGATGAGCTCAGACACAGTAAGTGGCAGAGCTGTAAACACTCACTCACTTTGGATAGTAGTGGTTGACCCAGAAGAGCAGGTAGCTGCAGTCATCCAGCTCCGGCCCGGAGCCGGCCAGCTCCGCCAGGCGCACGGCGAAGGCCTGCTGGTAGAGTCCGGCGTACAGATTGAGGATGTCGAACTCCGGAGGGTAGCAGTCCTTCACCTTCCTGACCAGCGTCAGCAGATCCTCCTTCAGCCGCTTCCCGGTGCGACACACCTCCCGCTTCAGACCGGAGGACAGGCCGGAGGACAGGCCGGAGGACAGGCCGGAGGACAGGCCGGAGGATAGGCCATCCGTGGCGCTCGTGCCATCCGTGGCGCTCGTGTCATCCGTGGCGCTCGTGCCATCCGTGGCGCTCGTGTCATCTGTGGCGCTCGTGCCATCCGAGGCGGCGCTCCTCAGCCTGGACTCCACCATGTTCCGCAGCAGAGCGGCGTGCGTGCCGAGGCACTTCTGAGGCCGCCAGACGGGAACCTGGCCCTCCGGGGAGCCGGCCCACCGCCGGTCCTGCGCCTCCTGTTGCCAGACGGAGGCCACGGCGCTCCGCAGCGCCTCCTGCTCCCCGGGGGAGGAGGTGCTGAAGGTGTTGTGGACCTCCATCCAGACCTGCAGCAGCAGAGCCTCCAGGTCCTTCTGCAGTCGGTCCTCCTCCTCCTCGCTGCGCTCCTCCTGACCGAACAGCTGCTCCTCCCTGCAGATCAGCTGGCTGCTCTGCTCCTCTAGGTCCAGATCCTTCTTCAGGTCCTGCTGCTCCTTCAGGTCCTGGTCCTCCTCTGGAACACAGGAGTCACACTGAACCTTCACACATCACAAATAACTGTGTTTTATTGTAGTACAACAAGAACGTCATGGTTATAATGTGAAATGCTTCAGGCTCAGACTAACTGAGAAGCATTTTTTTTTTTTTTTACAGATGAGATCACTAGAGAATGAAATGAGTTAAATATAGAATATAAATAAGAACAGAGTGATATAAAGTTATTTAAACATCATGTTAAGTAGAAATGGATGAACATGGTGAGAAAAACAGCAGCAGCAGGTATTCAGTTCTATAAGTTACTGAGGTGAAGAACAGAGAACAGGAGAAGTGAATGTTGGGGTTTTTGTTCATACTGATGGTGTTTGGTGATGATGACCACCAGTGATGATGGTGGTGATGATGTCACTCTGAGTCTGTCTGCCGGGTTCTCCTGCTGGGTTCTCCTGCTGTGTTCTCCTGCTGTGTTCTCCTGCTGTGTTCTCCTCTACCTGCTGGGTTCTCCTGCTGTGTTCTCCTGCTGTGTTCTCCTCTACCTGCTGTGTTCTCCTGCTGTGTTCTCCTGCTGTGTTCTCCTGCTGTGTTCTCCTGCTGTGTTCTCCTCTACCTGCTGTGTTCTCCTGCTGTGTTCTCCTGCTGTGTTCTCCTCTACCTGCTGGGTTCTCCTGCTGTGTTCTCCTGCTGGGTTATCCTCTACCTGCTGGGTTCTCCTGCTGTGTTCTCCTGCTGGGTTATCCTCTACCTGCTGTGTTCTCCTGCTGGGTTCTCCTGCTGTGTTCTCCTCTACCTGCTGTGTTCTGCTGTGTTCTCCTCTACCTGCTGGGTTCTCCTGCTGGGTTCTCCTGCTGGGTTCTCCTCTACCTGCTGTGTTCTGCTGTGTTCTCCTCTACCTGCTGGGTTCTCCTGCTGGGTTCTCCTCTACCTGCTGGGTTCTCCTGCTGGGTTATCCTCTACCTGCTGTGTTCTCCTGCTGTGTTCTCCTCTACCTGCTGTGTTCTCCTGCTGTGTTCTCCTCTACCTGCTGTGTTCTCCTGCTGTGTTCTCCTGCTGTGTTCTCCTGCTGTGTTCTCCTCTACCTGCTGTGTTCTCCTGCTGTGTTCTCCTCTACCTGCTGTGTTCTCCTGCTGTGTTCTCCTCTACCTGCTGTGTTCTGCTGGGTTCTCCTCTACCTGCTGTGTTCTGCTGTGTTCTCCTGCTGTGTTCTCCTCTACCTGCTGTGTTCTCCTGCTGTGTTCTCCTCTACCTGCTGGGTTCTCCTGCTGTGTTCTCCTGCTGTGTTCTCCTCTACCTGCTGTGTTCTCCTGCTGTGTTCTCCTCTACCTGCTGTGTTCTGCTGGGTTCTCCTCTACCTGCTGTGTTCTCCTACTGTGTTCTCCTGCTGTGTTCTCCTCTACTTGCTGGGTTCTCCTGCTGTGTTCTCCTGCTGTGTTCTCCTCTACCTGCTGTGTTCTCCTGCTGTGTTCTCCTCTACCTGCTGTGTTCTCCTGCTGTGTTCTCCTCTACCTGCTGTGTTCTGCTGTGTTCTCCTACCTGCTGTGTTCTCCTGCTGTGTTCTCCTGCTGTGTTCTCCTACCTGCAGTGTTCTGCTGTGTTCTCTTCTACCTGCTGTGTTCTCCTACCTGCTGTGTTCTCCTGCTGTGTTCTCCTGCTGTGTTCTCCTACTGTGTTCTCCTACCTGCAGTGTTCTGCTGTGTTCTCCTCTACCTGCTGTGTTCTCCTACTGTGTTCTCCTCTACCTGCAGTGTTCTGCTGTGTTCTCCTCTACCTGCTGTGTTCTCCTCTACCTGCTGTGTTCTCCTGCTGTGTTCTCCTGCTGTGTTCTCCTGCTGTGTTCTCCTACCTGCTGTGTTCTCCTCTACCTGCTGTGTTCTCCTGCTGTGTTCTCCTCTACCTGCTGTGTTCTCCTGCTGTGTTCTCCTCTACCTGCTGTGTTCTCCTGCTGTGTTCTCCTCTACCTGCTGTGTTCTGCTGGGTTCTCCTCTACCTGCTGTGTTCTCCTCTACCTGCTGTGTTCTGCTGGGTTCTCCTCTACCTGCTGTGTTCTGCTGGGTTCTCCTCTACCTGCTGTGTTCTCCTCTACCTGCTGTGTTCTCCTGCTGTGTTCTCCTGCTGTGTTCTCCTGCTGTGTTCTCCTACCTGCTGTGTTCTCCTCTACCTGCTGTGTTCTCCTGCTGTGTTCTCCTCTACCTGCTGTGTTCTCCTGCTGTGTTCTCCTCTACCTGCTGTGTTCTCCTGCTGTGTTCTCCTCTACCTGCTGTGTTCTCCTGCTGTGTTCTCCTCTACCTGCTGTGTTATCCTGCTGTGTTCTCCTCTACCTGCTGTGTTCTCCTGCTGTGTTCTCCTGCTGTGTTCTCCTGCTGTGTTCTCCTACCTGCTGTGTTCTCCTCTACCTGCTGTGTTCTCCTGCTGTGTTCTCCTGCTGTGTTCTCCTGCTGTGTTCTCCTCTACCTGCTGTGTTCTCCTGCTGTGTTCTCCTCTACCTGCTGTGTTCTCCTGCTGTGTTCTGCTGTGTTCTCCTCTACCTGCTGTGTTCTGCTGTGTTCTCCTCTACCTGCTGTGTTCTGCTGTGTTCTCCTACCTGCTGTGTTCTCCTGCTGTGTTCTCCTACCTGCAGTGTTCTGCTGTGTTCTCCTACCTGCTGGGTTCTCCTGCTGGGTTCTCCGGTTCCTCCAGATCTTTCCTGGGATCTTCAGCCTCAGTTTCCTCCTCTCTCCTCTCGACTCTTCTGACTCATTTTCCCCTGATTTCAAATTCAGATTCAAAATCAGCTTTACTGGCACCGATCCAACAGAAAAACCGACAGTGATGTCACAGATCACAAGATAAATAAATAACTACAATATTAAAATCCAGAACATTTTTATGTTGCAATCCCAACAGTTTCAACAGATCAAGCCAACAGATCGACTTGATGACTTATTTGGAATGACTTGGAATGACTTATTGCCGGGGTTAAATGCGGAGGAACACAGCAGTATATTCATACATGAAATTCAGCATATAGCCCATAAATTCACAAAAAGAGTCAAAGGCAAAAAAAATCAAAAGAGGTCACTACCCTGGTTGAACTCTGATTTACTGAAACTGATGGAGAGGGATCTTGTGTTGAAAAGGGTCTTAAAATCTAAGCAGGTGAACGACAAACGCAAATTTATTATGCTGCAGAATAAGGTTACTAAAGAGATAAGAAAAGCTAAAGCAAACGTTTTCATCAGTAGCATTAGTGAGGCGAAAGGCAACACAAAACTAATTTGGAAGCAGATTCAGAAGCTGATAGGGACCGATCATCTTAGGTGCAGTAAGCAATTGGAACTAAAAATTAACGGTAACCTATTGCAAGATCCAGTGGAATTGGCAAAAGCCTTCAATGAATACTTTATTGTCGCCGAGATTGCACAATATTTCCCTAACACGTGAGAATCTTATTCCAGTGAATATCACTTCGCCCTCTTTTAACATTAATTATATCACAGAAAGTAAAGTACAAATGATTATAAACTCACTCAAACCTTCCACAGCTAAAGATATCTATGGGATGGACTCAGCTGTGCTTAAGTGCCTTAAAGAACCTTTGCGCCCCCCCATTACACAGATCATTAACCTGTCGGTCTCACAGGGGGTATTCCCAAATGTTTGGAAGACAGCCGTCGTATCATCCATTTTTAAGTCAGGTGATCCTCAGGCTATTTGCAACTACAGGCCAATCAGCATCTTGCCTGTAGTGTCCAAAGTAGCAGAGAAGTGGGTAGCAGAACAGCTCATCTCCCACTTAAACAAGAGTCCCTTTTCACTGCATCCCATGCAATTTGGTTTTAGAGCTCATCACTCTACAGACACTGCTAACTGCTTCTTTCTAGAAAAGATAAAATCACTGATGGACAAGGGAGGTGCTGTTGGGGCTGTATTCCTTGACCTGAGAAAGGCATTTGATAAACCATAAGGTACTCATTGCCAAACTGTCCACATTTAACTTCTCCCACGATGCCCTCAAGTGGACAGAGTCCTATTTAAATGACCGAACTCAATGTGTGAAGGTCCACAACCATCAATCAGCTGCTCTTAATTCCCATACTGGTGTCCCACAAGGATCTGTACTAGGACCACTCCTGTTTAGGCTTTATGTCAGCGATCTACCCTCTGTGTGGAGATTCAGCTATATGCTGATGACACGCTGATCTATGCACATGGCAGCACAAAACAACAGGCTGCAGCAAAACTCACCAATGCACTGGGCCACATCACAGCTTGGCTAAAGCAATCATGCCTTCAACTCAATATAACTAAAACTGTCAGCATGTTTTTCTCAAAAAAGCCATGTACCACTTTAGAACCAGACATGATGCTATCTGGAGAAAAACTACAAGTTGTCTCTGAGTTTAAATATCTGGGCATCCTGATTGACTCAGTTATCTTTCAAATCTCATGTGAAGAAAGTATGTCATAGGGTTAAGTTTAACTTATCTAACTTCAGATTCATCAGAAATTCAATGACCACTGACGCAGCCAAGTTATATATGAATGCAGTGATAATCTCACACCTCACATACTGCTTGACAAGTTGGGCACAAGCTAATAAAACAACACTTAAGCCAACACTCTCAGTTTGTTTGGACCGGAAGTCAAACACCTACCACCACTGCCTCATTTTAAGAAAGTATAAACTTTTGAGTTGGGATAATCTAATTAAGTATGCAAATCTTTGCCTTGTCTTTAAAGTCTTGCATAACACTGCTCCCCCTCCGCTTCAAACTTCAATGCTTATATGTGCATTTGTTTTGTCTTCATGCCATTGTCTGCTAATCTGTCCTTTCTTGATTTATTGTCTCTCTTGTGTCACTTACTTAGTTCTTTATCTCTGTAACACATGCATTTTAATTCTATCTTATTTGAAATTTTAGGCTGTCTTTTAAACACCTGGCCGGGACAGCAGATGAAAACTAGCTTTCTGGCTAACTCTGGCTCATTTACAGTTTGACTGTTGATTGATGTGCATTGTCCCTGAAAAAATAAACCAATAAATAAATAAACAGTAATGAAGTCAGCAGTTACAGAAACTCACTGATACTGAAGATACTTAATAAAAAACATAAAAAACATTCATGGTTAAAATAATAACACGTTATGAACCTTTTAGCAGTTAAATGATATTATTATTTAGCCTATTTAGTATATCTGCGGACATTTCTGTTAACCAGTAAGTCTTACTGTACCAGACATGATGATGAATCTGCCCAGACGGGACTGCGCATCGTGCGTCATTGCGCGGGGACGCGCACAGAGAAATATTTTTTCAAGTTAGAAATAAAATCAAATTGAGTTTTAAAAGACATAAATTGTTAAACTGCGTCACATATTAAACCTCCACCGACAGCTCGGTTTGGAAATCCGATGTAATTTTTCCATCGGACCTTCGGATCTTCACCTCAGTATCGGACTACCAGAGTCCACCCGCAGCTCATCATGTTGTTTCCTACCTTTCATGTTCCGGCCGTCGGGCTGTGTGACGGCGCTGCCCGGCGGGGTGGGGTCACACGGCTGCTGGAGAGACCGGGGCGGAGCGACAGACCGGCCTGTCTGTCTTCCCTTAACTGTCTGTCTCTCTGGAAGCCAACACAGCAGAGTTTTACTTTATCTGCTGCTTTAGTCTGAATCACAGTGACAGAGCTGCTTCAGCTGCTGCTGCTGAGGGGGAGGAGGAGGAGGAGGGGGAGGAAGATGAGGAGGAGGAGGAGGAAGAGGAGGAGGAGGAGGAGCAGGAAGATGAGGAGGAGGAGGAGGAGGAGGAGGAGGAGGAGGAGGAGGAGGAGGAGGAGGAGGAGGAGGAGGAGCAGGAAGATGAGGAGCGGGCTGTCTGTCTGCCTGGAGGTTAGACAGGAAATTATCTGTCTAACTGCTGCAGGATGTCATCTGAATAACAGCAGGACCTAAATCCTGTAGCTGCTGAATTCTCTTACTGCTTTAAGGATTTCTTTCCTCCAAATCTCACAAAACTCCCTAAACATAACATTTACCATTAAGAATAATAAACACAACATTCACATCATTCAGCCTCATAATGAAGATCTGCTGCATCACCTCCGGTCCTCTGCTGACTCCTGCTGGCCAGAAGGCGGATCCTCGAGAGCCTCATCAGGACCGGATCCACTGCAGATCCAGAACCTCTGGGTACTGATCCAGAATCTTCTGTTGATCCAGAACCTCTGGATGCTGCTCCAGAACCTGTAGATGCTGGTCCAGAGCCTGTAGATGCTGCTCCAGAGCCTGTAGATGCTGGTCCAGAACCTGTAGATGCTGCTCCAGAACCTGTAGATGCTGGTCCAGAACCTGTAGATGCTGGTCCAGAGCCTGTAGATGCTGGTCCAGAGCCTGTAGATGCTGGTCCAGAACCTGTAGATGCTGCTCCAGAA
>NC_136014.1:28643780-28648780 GCF_048128805.1 Centroberyx gerrardi
GCAGCCAGTTGCACCAGCTGGACGTACGCTCTATCGTGAGTTCGGGTGTAAAGTCTACACTAACTGTTACGTTGAAACTAGTTAGTTTGACAGTAAAGCTGTGTCTTTGTTTGGTTTCACCATGAGACTTCAGGTACATCTGAACTAGTCGAGCGTAAAGGGACCACTAACCAAAACACTGCCGCAACGAGAGCTGAAATCAATACATTCAAAATAAATTATAAATTTGCAAACGTCTACAAACACATCAACAAATAGTTATGTTATCGAGTATAAAGTAGGCTATGGATTCATTTTAGCTTGCCTCCTATACCAGTCATCTATATGTAGCCTACAACTATAATTAATAGTGACATCAAGTGGTTTAACCGTTATTTTCAACAGAGCAAAAGTTAGGCATTTCCCCCTAATTAAAAAAGTTATTTGTTTTATTGATGGATAAAGAAGTTGTAAATTTGTTAATCGTCAGTTCAGTGATCTAAATTCATGTTCAAGATAAGTCAGTGGTTCCTCCGCAGTGTTGTCGCTCTGCAACGTCCTGAATGTCTGGAGCATCTCTCCTTAGCAAGTGAAGTGAAGCGGAGCAATATAAACATCGGGAAGCTCGTTAGGCTTCATCATCTGGGAGACTGTTCCGATTATTATAATATGCAAGACACATAACCACTTCATGAAATTGCTGTATAAACTACGTAATCTGCATAGATGAATACAAATAATTATCCTAAGTGGCGGATCTTTTGTATCTCTGCTCTGGGAAAACAAAGCACGAGTATAAATCTAAATCATCATACTGTTCAAAAGGATGTAATCCGTCACGGGACGCGTTGCCGATGTAAACCACCCTGGATTTGTTCCTCCCGGTCCTCCAGCAGGTTCCCACCTGTCAAACTGATGCGCCGTGCCAACGGTTATTTTACAGAGGACTTTACACCTAGTAGGAGGTCGGTGTTAGTTTTAAGTTGTAAGTCTACGTTGGAACTATTTCAGTTGGTGCAACCATTACATTTTTAGTAATGCGTAACTCAGACTTAGTGAGACTTTACGTTCAAACTAGTCTACGTTTGAACTTAAGTTTAACTGGTGCAACTGGCTGCTGGAGTGTAAATCTGGTTCAGGTGTAAATCTGGTTCAGGTGTAAATCTGGTTCAGGTGTAAATCTAGTTAAGGTGTATAAATCTAGTTCAGGAGTGTAAATCTGGTTCAGGAGTGTAAATCTGGTTCAGGAGTGTAAATCTAGTTAAGGTGTATAAATCTGGTTCAGGAGTGTAAATCTGGTTCAGGAGTGTAAACCTGGTTCAGGAGTGTAAATCTGGTTCAGGAGTGTAAATCTAGTTAAGGTGTATAAATCTGGTTCAGGAGTGTAAATCTGGTTCAGGAGTGTAAACCTGGTTCAGGAGTGTAAATCTGGTTCAGGAGTGTAAATCTGGTTCAGGAGTGTAAACCTGGTTCAGGAGTGTTTAGTTTAAAACGTTAAAACTGAAAACCAAAGTCCAGCTAGTTCATCTACATCATCAGCTTGGCACATCAGACCATCAGAGGGTTTGGCTCCGCCCACTGGCCTGGAGGTCGACCCGCAGCTCTCCTGGCCCCGCCCCCTGCCGCTGCCCATCATGGAGACCTTCACAGTGATTGGCTAGAACAAAGGAGCCGCGCTGTCCGTCAGTTTGAAACTCCGCCCATCATCTGCTCCTCTGGCTCCGCCTCCGCAGCAGGAAGATCTGATCACACACACACACACACACACACACACACACACACACAGGTTGCTTTTCAGCACAGGTCCTGATACAGTGTGTGTTGTAACGAAGTGGGTGATAAAAGCAACAGGCTCTGACCCTCTGCCTGGGCCTGGCCGTCTCTGGGGTCGTTGCCGGGGCAACCGAGGTCGTCAGGTGGCCAGCGGAGTTCGCCGCTCTCCACCTCGCCGTCCGTCGGCTCGACCACGATGGAGGGCAGCCGCCGCGTCAGCTTCGGGAAACGCTCGTGGGAATCTGGAAAGATCTGCAGGAACCAGAGCAGGTCAGGCCGACCTCTGACCTCTGACCTTTAACCTTTGACCTCTGAACTTAACTAATTGATGGGGGACTTTCAAAGTTCATACAGTTCCTGTGAAATTAAACTAAAGTGTGTGGTGTGTGTGTGTGTGTGTGTGTGTGTGCACTGTAGTGTCTTAACGCAGCAGGTGTGTTGTTCAGCTCGTGTGTTCGAGTCCCACCTGGAAAGACATTCCTTCGTCTCCTGTGGCTCCGCCCACCGCCGAGTCACAGGTGTTCATCACCTCTGTCATCTCGTCCAATCAGAGTCTAGAACCGGACAGGAAACAGGAAGAACAGCTGGATGGAAACTTCTGACAGGAAGACAAAAAAAAAATACTCTTACCGCAAAAAAACAATATGAAACCAAATGATGGAACTTTTTAAAGTTTACATGGACTGCAATAATCCGACTATTGACCTTATTCTAAATAAGACAATATTTCGATTAAGGTGTTTACATGAGTTGCTTATAGAATATTCCATTCATATTCCCGTTTACATGCTACAGAGCAGAGTCCGATTAATGACTGAAGACGCCCACATGACGTCCCGACGTCCTGCGTCCGAGTTTAACCTGAAACCCTTCCTGTCCTGTTGCTGCCGTGGGCGGGACAAGATGTTGGGACTTCTTTTTACCGGTGGCAGTCATCTTTTCTTCTGTAAACAAGTTAGAGGAAGCTACAGCATGCGTCGTCCAGCAGTTGGATTTAGGTGTAAACATGTCTACAACGCACTTCAATAATGCGACTGATATCGGAATACTCCACATGTCTTAATCCGACTATGACCTTATTCGGGTTAAGGTAATCAGAACATGCTGTTTACATGGCAGTGTCTTATTCAGAGTACTGTCTTAATCGGGTTAATATCGGAATATTGCAGTCCATGTAAACTCAGTGAGGAACTGAGATGAGACGTTTACAGACTGGATCCAACAGATTTTAGAGATTCTGAACAATGAACTTAGTAATGTTCATGGTAATCAACAGGTAATGATTTTTTTCGAGAGACCAGAAAACTCTAATATGTGATGTCACAATGTCATGTTGATGTCATGTTGATATGTGATGTCATGGTGATGTCATGGTGATGTCATGCTGTACAGTCTGGAGCTGCTTCTTTGCAAATGAATGTTTATCTGTAATGTTTCCTAATTCCCATAAAATCAAGATGGCTGCCGTCTCCTTCACCGTCTTTCTTTATGGAGCTGTCAATCAGTATGATGTCACAGATTAGGGGGCAGGACAAAATCTTTTTTTTTTAATCTGGGAGACTGTAGTAAATGTTCACTAATACAAACCGGGACATTAGAGAAACTGAATGAATTTCAGATTATGATTCTTTCCTAAATGGACATGTAATGTTTGGGAAATGTATATAACTATATACTGTATACAGTTCATTATATCAGTAAAACTGAACTGTAAACAGCAAGGTGTTGGTATATAATATATATGTATTATATATGGTATATATGTACATATATACATATATATATGGTATAAATATATGGTATATATGTTAGACCTGTCTTTGGTATATATGGTAAATATGTATAAATATGTGTTATATACTATATTAGATCAGACTGTCAGCTGAGCTATTCGGAGCTGCTGAACCTGGAGGATATAAATTATGGATCCTTCCTCTCTTCCAGAGAGACGCTGCTCTAATTCTGCAGGAGAAAAATGAGGAATCTTTTTATAGCCAGGAGGAGAGTGAGAAAGTCAGACTGAGCATGCTCAGAACCAAACAGGAAGTTTGTATGTGTGTGACAAGACAACTGAACTCTGCCTCAGGACTAGATGATACTATTTCCAGTTTTATCACAACCAATACACACACAGCAGTACCAGCTACACCAATACACACAGAGAAACTGAGGAGAAACCTCGTGCCACCCTGAGGAGAAACCTCATGTCACTCTGAGGAGAAACCTCATGCCACCCTGAGGAGAAACCTCATGTCACTCTGAGGAGAAACCTCATGTCACTCTGAGGAGAAACCTCATGTCACTCTGAGGAGAAACCTCATGTCACTCTGAGGAGAAACCTCATGTCACTCTGAGGAGAAACCTCATGCCACTCTGAGGAGAAACCTCATGTCACTCTGAGGAGAAACCTCAGGGTGGCAGCTCCTCCACAGCTGAGAGTCTGAATGAAGATCGACTGGTAAATTGAAATTGAATCTGAGGTTCCTCAGTCGGTCAGTTTCCTCTCCAGCAGCTGGTCAGAGGTTTTCCCAGCAGGCCGAGCAGTGAGATTACTCCAGAGGTGGAACAAACCCTCCGCTCCCTTTTTAAAGATGGAGACCATCACTCCTTTCTGACAATACAAAGGCATGTATATATATATATATATGCATATATACATACATGCCTATATACTGCATATTGAAGAAACGTCTCAACCACGACAGTCCAATAACATCCAGATCCTTCATCATCTCAGGAGGATCTGGTCCAGCTGGTTCTTCACCACTGAGGAGAGACAGTCTGTCAGGTTCAGGAGTTCCTCAAAGTCCTTCCACCTCCTGACAGTCTCCCTGATGGAGGTCAGCTGACCTGCTGTCAGGTGAATACACACAAACAACAGTCAACCCCCTCCCCCAACATTACCATACCATACTGTACTGTACTGTACTGTACTGTACTGTACTGTACTGTACCGTACCAGACCAGACCAGACCAGACCAGACCAGACCAGTTCAGCGGGGCATACACACCACACCATCCCAAACTACAACCAGACCAGATGAAACAAATCTTAACCACTGGCATTTTCAATAGTTTGACGTCTCCTGGTATAACAGAGCAAAGACTCTGTAACTGCTACTGTACACACACACACACTCAAACACACACACACACACACACACACACACACACTCAAACACACACACACACACACACACACACACACACACACTTGTCCCATGCCACAGCTGAATCCTCCTCATTCA
>NC_136014.1:28658780-28663780 GCF_048128805.1 Centroberyx gerrardi
CTACTTCTAATTCTAATACTACCACTACTACTACTTCTACTGTTACTACTGCAACTACTACTGCAAATAATACCACTATTACTACTACTAATTGTGTTACTCCTTCTACAACATCTAAAATTACTAATGGCATTACTGCTATTACTTT
Organism: Centroberyx gerrardi; assembly: GCF_048128805.1. Classification (NCBI taxonomy): domain Eukaryota; kingdom Metazoa; phylum Chordata; class Actinopteri; order Beryciformes; family Berycidae; genus Centroberyx; species Centroberyx gerrardi. The sequence continues at coordinate 28,658,929 of NC_136014.1, forward strand.
TACCACTACCGCTGCTACCTGTGCTAGTACTATTTCAACTACATACTAGTGTAACAGTTACTACTGCAAATACTACTGCAAGTACTACTACCATAACTATCACTACTACTGCAACTTCTACTGCTGCTATTGTTATTATACAACTACTAGAATGACAAATGCTTTAACTACTACTACTACTGCTGCTGCTACTACATGTATACAAACATACACCACACACACACACACACACACACACACACACACACACCCTACTATAACTGCTACCATTTTAAACTACTAATTCAACTACTTCAAACACTGAAACTACTGTTACTGTAGTTCTACTAGTGCTGCTGCTGCTACTACTACTACTAGTGCTACCACTACTACCTACTACTACTACTTCTTCTATTTCTACTAGTGTCACTAGTAGTGCTACTACTACTTCAACACCCCTACAGTGACTGATGCTACTTCCATCACTACTACTGCAACTAATACCAGTTCTACTACTACTAATTGTGTTACTCCTACTACAATCACTAAAATTACTAATGGTATTACTGCTATTACCTTTGCCTTTACCTGTGCTGCTACTGTTACCACTTCTGAAAGTACTATTTCAACCACATACTACTGTAACAATTACTACTGCAAACAGTACTGCAGGACTACTACCATAACTCTCACTACTACTGAAACTACTACTGCTGTTACTGTTATTATACAACTACTAGAATGACAAATGCTTTCACTACTACTACTACTACTACTACCACTACCACTATTACTGCCCTTACTACTACTGGGACTAATACTACTACTATGACTACAAGTACTACTACACCTACTAAGTACTAATGCTACCACTACTGTTACTGCTGGTGCTGTGCTACTTTTATGACTTATGACTTTTACAAGTCGTACTACTACTACTACTACTACTACTATTGTTACTTCTACTGTTACTAATACTGATAGTCCAAATACTACTACTGCTAATTCTATTACTTCTACTATTGATATTACAACTGCTTTTACAAGTGCTTTTACTACAGTCCATACTACTACAACTTTTAAAGACATCATTACCTATCCTTCCATGTATTGATAACTACAGGACTTGTGGCTGTCAAATAAATTGCTTAAGATCCATATATTACAATTTTAAAGACATTGAAACTTCTTTAAATTACTTCAACTGTCTACCTTTTCAAGCTGAAGCAAGTACCAAATTTTCTTCAGAAAATGTAGCCTTTTCTAGTATTTCTACTACTGCTAATACTATTACCAATACTATTACTACTTAAACTACTAGTATTACTACTGCTTAAACTACTTCAACTACTTCAACTTGACAATACATTTGAAATACTTCATAACTTAACAACTATTCTTCAGAAAATGCAGCTTTACTAGTTTTTCTTGAGATCTGCCTTGTTTCAAGACACTGACACTTATTTCAAGACAATTTCTCAAGCGAGTGCGATCGCACCGCAGACCAGAGTGATTACCTCACCCTCACTGACACATTTCTTCACCTGTTGTAAGAAAAATAACAGTTGAAAACTGAATGAGATTTGACATTTTTTCCCATCTCCAGTTCCCTTTGCAGCTCCATCATGATGTGAATCTAAAGCAGCACCTCACTCTGCCAGAGCTGTCGGGACGCTTGGCAGGCGGCGTCCCGACAGCTTACACTGCAGTACCAGGCGAACTGTGGAAGTCTACGGTAATATTAAATTACAGTCGGCTCTCCTCCAGCATGCAGCGCCATTAGGGCAAGTGCAACACACTCTTCCCACTCTTCCCTTCTCTTGTATAATATTTTACTTCTGACCACAAGCCCTAAACTGGGCCTTTGCTTTGTTTTGTCAGAGAGGAAGAAGCAACAACATTAAAAATACAAGCCAACTCAGGGAATCTTAATTCAATATTTTATTATTTCCTTAACAATTTCAGGTCATAAGAAAGATTAAGTGCTTGTGTGTGTAATATGCATTTGTATTTGATGATCCTTTGAATGTGTGAGAGCATTATAATGTTGGGGAAGGTAGATAATATTACCCACAACAGAGAAACAAAGCAGTTTTAAAAAAGGATGCGTCATTTTCAACACACATTTGTGCTACCTCTGAAGTCAAAATACGTTAACAGTATTCTTTGCATCAATATCTGTTGAAAGTACGATATTCTGAGTTGAAAAGTAACCAACTACTGTTGAAAACAAACATTTTTTCTCCTTTCTTTGCATCAGTGACGTCTTCGTATGTTTCATGCTGAATCCTCACAGCTCGAGTCCACAGTCACCATGCTCCTGCTCTCTGCTCAGAGAAACCCTGCAGAAGGTAAGCAGACAGGAAAACGGTTCATAAGTGATGATCAGGAGTGAAAAAAGAAAAACCCCAAGGGAATTATAAAACAAGAGACATGTCACCATCTCACAAAAAACAAAGACTTCTGAAACAAAAGATGACAAGCAAAGACACTGAATGAAATCACAGAGGAAATGAGTGAGTGTGATAGTGAGTGGGAAGGTGTGTGTGTCACATACACAAGTTACATTCATTTGAACTGATTCTGATCAAGTCCACGATCAATACCATCACACCCTGTTATTCACACTGTCAATCTATTACATAACATTGAGGCATTTCGCTGACACTCATTCGGTGCAAATTACAGTGAGAGTAACAGCCGAATAATCTTAAAGTCCTCGATCATCAACATTACAGCTAACAGTAAGAAGTACAAGGACCAAAGATATAAAAAATATTCCTGTCCCTAGAAGGATCATGTATGACAGAGACGTGCCAGTGTACAGAAATAAAAGCCAGGGAGAAGAAAAGTAGAAAAGTTTTCTACCTTCAGCTCGTTCACACTGCAGCTGGAAGGGAAAGTTCTGAAGCTGGAACCCGTTTACCTGCTGAGCTTCTGCACATTCTGCTCTGCTGCAAAATCATTTCATCTATGAGAGGTACAGTGTGTGTGTGTGTGTGTGTGTGTGTGGCTGTGTGCGTGTGTCTATTCTCTGTCACCGGTGTTACACACACACACACACACACATACACACACACACACACAGTTGCTCAAGAAAGTATGTCGCTACAGTAAATGCCTAAAATGTAAATGTAAGGTAAGTAGGTAGATTAGCTACTTCTGTGTGCTGACTGACCATGTGACCGTCAACACTACATTATATTGGTATATATTGGTTATATTGGTACTGACTGGTAGTCGGGGGGGCGGCGCTGATCATGAAGAGCGGCGCCGCCTGCTGGAAGTCCGTCACGTTAGCAGAGGAGGAGGCCAGCTGGATCAGGATCACGGTCATGCGGACAGGAATCCATCAGTCGCCGAGAGGAAGAGAAAGACACGAGAAACGAGCCGTGAAAAGAGGGGAAGACTTCTTCAGTACAGACTTTAGAGCGTGTTCTGTCCTTCACCGGCGGCCTGCTGCGACTCAGCACCTCACTGTGTTTTGTGTATTGTGCAACAATATGACAAAAAACTTTGGAAAGTCTTTGTAATCTCACACCACTACAAAAGCCTTTTGTTGTAAAACCCTCTGCTCCAGCTGAACTGTATCTTCTTCCAGTTAGAAAGAAAATATTTTCAACTACCTCTAAACTGCATTCATTTTTAGGCATTTAGCTGATGTTTATCCAGAGCAACTCCCAATTAGTTTAATCAGAGTATAAGCTTAATATCCTATGATACTGTTGTACTCACTGTAAGTCATTCTGGATAAGAGGATCAGCTAAATGTCTAAAATATAAGTGAAAATGTATTTGATCCTTTGAGAGGAGAAGGTCCGACAGCTGGGACATTAGGATGAGTAACGCTACAGATCTCATCACGTTTTACATTTTAGTAATTTAGCTAAAGCTCTTACCCAAGAGCATATAGCATATAACTGCTATCCAACACCTGGAGAGAGAGAACACAGACAGAGAGAGAGAGAGAGAGAGGTAGAGACAATGAGGAAGACATGGGCGCTTTCTCAATATGCGTTCTTGTTTTCTATCAGGAGAAATGTCAACCATTGGTACAATGAAAAACTTTCTCCTGTATGATGCTCTCTCTCTTTTTGCTGGTCAGCCAACCTGTTTGTGAGCTTGTGAATTACAGACTGGGCCTTACAGTTTAGAAAACTGGAAATTGCATCAGTCAGTAATGCAATTTTGATATTTTTGTGTGTGTACCTGTATGTGAAAGAGAGAGACTGTCACAAGTCTGTTTTGAAAGGTTGAAACTCCTACTGCTAAGGGTATGTAATGTTCTTGGTCTAGATCAGGGGTGCCCAAACTGTGGCTCGCGGGCCAAGACGTTTGATTTGGCCCACCAGAGGGGGGTCAGAAATATAATAGCGCATATTGTACAACAACAATTCCTATCTGTTCATGTTCATTCAGATAGCTTGGAAATATATACAATATATACCAATGGCGGGTGGCGCCTGTGCGGCGATTACCGCCGTCTCAACAACGTGTCGACGTCGGACCGCTACCCGGTTCCGCACATCCAGGACTTTTCTGCCCACCTGGCGGGGAAGGTCATCTTTTCCAAAGTGGACCTCGTTCGTGGATACCACCAGGTGCCCGTCCACCCGCTGGACGTCCCCAAAACGGCAGTGATCACCCCATTCGGACCGTTCGAGTTCCTGCGCATGCCGTTCGGCCTTAAGAACGCCGCACAGACCTTCCAGCGTCTCATGGACTCGGTGCTACGGGACCTGCCTTTCCTTTTCGACTATCTGGACGACATCCTCGTCGCAAGCACCTCCAAAGCGGAACACCTGTCCCACCTTGGGACTCTCTTCAAGCGGCTCAGCCAGCACGGGCTGATCGTCAACCCAGCCAAGTGCCAG
>NC_136014.1:28668780-28688780 GCF_048128805.1 Centroberyx gerrardi
TATTTTTTGCATTTGCATTTTTGCACTGTCTCTATAGTCTCTATATTATGTACATTACCTCTATTGTTTTATATTATTACCTCTTCTCTTTATTATCTTATTGTACTGCTGTGGCCCCTGAATTTCCCCAAGGGGATTAATAAAGTGCTATCTTATCTTATCTTATCTTATCTTATCTTATCTTAACTTATCTTAACTTATCTTAACTTAGAACTGAGGCTCCAGCAGGGGGAGCAGCTGGTTCAGTAACTCTGATCAGACAGGCAGCGACCTGCTTCCTTCTTCTTCATCAGGCTTTTTCAGGTTTCCTTCTTCTTCATGAGCCTTTAAACAGCAGCTTGGTTCCTCTGCTCCGTCCTGTTAAAGTCAGCTGGATCCAAGTCAGCTGGATCCAGGGTCAAAGGTCAGAATCACTTTAATCTGAGAGAAACTCTATTTACACCGAGTCATACCAGTTACAGCCACCACACACACAGACACACACACACACACACACACACACACACACACAGACACACACAGACACACACACACACACACACACACAGACACACACAGACACACACACACACACACACAAAACCTTGCCTTAACAACCACACCCAGATACATGCAGATCTACCCTCTGTCTTATACACACACTCAGTGTAAACACACACACTCACACACACACACACACACACACACACACCCTGAGGCATGGACGTGTTGACGCAGATCCCCCCCCCCCCCCCCCCCCCCCACACACACACACACACACACTGCAGGAATGTGTGGCAGCAGGGAGGAACTTCCTGCAACACTGGAGTCAGGACTCTCCTCCCTCTGTGTCCTTGTCTCCTTATTTCCTTGTCTCCTCTGTCCTTCCTCCTCCTGGTGTCCTCCTCATCATCTTCCTCCTCCTCCTCCTCCTCCTCATCATGATCTTCCTCTTCCTCTTCCTCCTCCTCAGACAGCAGGAATCTTTTAGAAAAGCTTCAGCTGGGTTTCACTTCAGCAGACTGAAGCAGTAAAGTCAGCAGCAGTGTGAAACAGACTTTTAATAAAAATAAAATAAATAAATAAATAAATAATCCAGCTTCAGTCAGTTCTGTAAGAACCAGATGGAGAATAACTGGGTCAAATAAATAACAGACTGGGAAATGGACAAGAAGACTGGAAGTTATTTTCAGGATCAGACTGGTGCGCGCGGCCTGGTGCGCGCGGCCCGGTGAGGTCAGCACCAGTCTGCTCCCAGTTGCTGTCAATCATGGCATGACGTCACGCATCCATACCGTTTCCGGTGTAGGAAGGCGGATCCTCCATATTCCCCAGGGAGAGACAGCCGCGTCAAGCCCGCGCACAGCAACACCAAGCAACATCCGCTGTGGTGAGTGTACTCTTCAAAATAAAAGTGCGGGAATCTATTTTTTTTTTGTATTTAAATGTAAAAAAAAAAAAAAAATAGTATTCACACCAAATACCAGAGGAACTGCATGCGTCATCCACAGAGTAATCATATTGCGAATCATATTGCTCCAGTGGTGAAAGATAACTAAAATAGATTTAGAAATATTTGGATTGATGTTGACTTTTCACTCTAATTACACAGAACAGTTCTGCGGACTGGTATGAAGAGGATCCACATCCTGGACTGCAGAATTAATAAAAGAGACTTGAACAAAAACTATTAGAGAACACTAAGAAACCAGCGGGTTAAACCAACAGAACAAAATGCTTATGCAGCAACTTCATCTGATTCATTTGATGACTTTAATACACATTAAGAATTAATAAAATGGTCGAGGATGACACGTTTATTATCACTGTGCTCCTCATGATGTGGACAGAGATGGACAGGAATATACGTTTGTCCTGTGGACTTTTATTTTGAAGAACCCACGGACCGGAAGTGTGGTATAGTTTCCGCTAGCTTGCCGCTGGAAGAGTCGAGGCGGATTCAGCCATATTCCACTGATCCGCCACACCGGCAGCCAGGCTGGAAACTACCGAGAAAAGGATTAATCCCCGGAAAGACCGAAACTGACGCGTTTTATGTTCGTTAGTCTTTAACTCGACAGCGGCCCGGACGGTCCGGGACGCTCCCGAGCTGATAGTCCGACCGGGAGACTGGAGGAGCGCCGGCCGACCTGAGAGTCGACGGTCTGACCGACATCCCGATTTCTGAGAGGAAAGTCCAGATTTATCGGGATTAAAACCGATGTGGTCTGAACGGACAGGACCAGGCCCGCAGGCGGAGACCAGATAAGACGGCGGACACACAGAAAGCAGCAGGAACGGACTGAAAAACCGCCGCTCAAAATGTCGGGATTATTTTCTGGGTTGCTGGCGAGCTAGGCGGCTAGCTAAAGTTAGCTGGTTGGAGACTCGGGAGATCCGCAGGAAACTGGTCGAGCGCCGAGGACCGGCCCGGGACCGGCGGCTGGTTTAGGCGGAGTTCAGTTCAGGTTATTGTTCTGGAGGCGCAGGTTGTTTTAAAAATGTCAGCCAAGGTCCGTCTGAAGAAGCTGGAGGACCTGCTGCTGGAGCAGAAGGAGTCCGGGTCCGGGTCCCTCAGTGTGGAGACGCTGCTGGACCTGCTGCTCTGCTTCTACAACGAGTGCAGCAGCTCGCCGCTGAAGAGGGAGAAACACGTTACTGACTTCCTGGAGTGGGGTAAGACTGCAAGCCGGGGTCCTACAGGGGGTCCTACAGGGGGTCCAGGGGTTCCACAGGGGGTCCTACAGGGGGTCCTACAGGGGGTCCTACAGGGGGTCCTACAGGGGGTCCAGGGGTTCCTACAGGGGGTCCTACAGGGGGTCCTACAGGGGGTTCCACAGGGGGTCCTACAGGGGGTCCTACAGGGGGTCCAGGGGTTCCACAGGGGGTCCTACAGGGGGTCCTACAGCGGGTCCAGGGGTTCCACAGGGGGTCCTACAGGGGGTCCTACAGGGGGTTCCACAGGGGGTCCTACAGGGGGTCCTACAGGGGGTTCCACAGGGGGTCCTACAGGGGGTCCTACAGCAGGTCCAGGGGTTCCACAGGGGGTCCTACAGGGGGTCCAGGGACCTACAGGGGGTCTACAGGGGGTTCGGGGACCTACAGGACCTCTACAGGGGGTTCAGGGGTTCTACAGGGGGTTCTATAGGGGGTTCTATAGGCGGTCCAGGGACCTAAAGGGGTCCTACAGGGGGTCTTGGGGTTCTATAGGGGGTTCTACAGGAGGTTCTATAGGCGGTCCAGGGACCTAAAGGGGTTCTACAGGGGGTTCTATAGGCGGTCCAGGGGTCCTTGAGAGGGCTCCAGGTCTTTCAGGGCATTCAAGGGGTCTGTGAGGAGGTTCCAGGGGTTCTGTTGGGGGTCCAGGGGTTCTGTTGGGGGTCCAGGGGTCTGTGAGGAGGTTCCAGCAGACCTTGAGCAGGTTTCAGCTGCAGGGTTTCTGGGATTAAACCTCAGAAGGCGGATCAGAGGTAGAAAACATCTCAGTGTCCTTGACCTGAAAAAGTCTGGAAACTTTTGGACTAAATGATGATAAGCAGCAGAACGCTCAGATCAGCTCGGCCTGGACCGGCCTGGACCGGCCTGGACCGGCTCGGCTCGGCCCGGCCCGGCCCGGCTCGGCCCGGCCCGGCCCGGCCCGGCCCGGCTCGGCCCGGCTCGGCCTGGCCTGGATTATATCTGCTGTGTAGAAACAGGAACCAGCCAGCAGCCGGTGGTCAGGAGACACAAAACAGATCAGTACTGACACGTGAAGTATAGTGTGTACTACAACATGTAAAGTATAATAAGTACTATAACGTGAAGTATAGTGTGTACTACAACATGTAAAGTATAATAAGTACTATAACGTGAAGTATAGTGTGTACTACAACATGTAAAGTATAATAAGTACTATAACGTGAAGTATAGTGTGTACTACAACATGTAAAGTATAATAAGTACTATAACGTGAAGTATAGTGTGTACTACAACATGTAAAGTATTATAAGTACTATAACGTGAAGTATAGTGTGTACTACAACATGTAAAGTATAATAAGTACTATAACGTGAAGTATAGTGTGATCTACAACATGTAAAGTATTATAAGTACTATAACGTGAAGTATAGTGTGGTGTGTACTACAACATGTAAAGTATAGTATGTACTATATAGAATATAGTGTATACTTGTATGTGAATATGTGTATTCAGGCTGCTGTAGGATTGGTCAGCCTCAAAGCCTTGGCCTACCTCACACTGTGGTCTAGTTTGGTCTACTTTGGCCTGGTTTGGCCCAGTTGGCCTGGTTTGGCCCAGTTGGCCTGGTTTGGCCCGGTCTGGCCTGGTTTGGCCCAGTTGGCCTGGTTTGGCCCGGTCTGGCCTGGTTTGGCCCAGTTGGCCTGGTTTGGTCCGGTCTGGCCTGGTTTGGCCTGACTTGGCCTGCTTGCTGTCCCCTCCCAGAGGTGAGTGGACTTTATATTGGAGCGTTATCAGCAGCAGATTACAGCAGGCAGCCTGTTCACCCTGACTGCTGAGTCAGGGGCAGGGAACGGGTCATATGGTGGATCTGTACTGTACAGATCTATAATGTACAGGTCTGTCCTGTACAGATCTATAATGTACAGATCTATAATGTACAGGTCTGTAATGTACAGGTCTGTAATGTACAGGTCTGTACTGTACAGGTCTGTACTGTACAGGTCTGTAATGTACAGATCTATAATGTACAGGTCTGTAATGTACAGATCTATAATGTACAGGTCTGTACTGTACAGGTCTGTACTGTACAGATCTATAATGTACAGGTCTGTACTGTACAGATCTATAATATACAGGTCTGTAATGTACAGATCTATAATGTACAGGTCTGTAATGTACAGATCTATAATGTACAGGTCTGTAATGTACAGATCTATAATGTACAGGTCTGTACTGTACAGGTCTGTACTGTACAGATCTATAATGTACAGGTCTGTACTGTACAGATCTATAATGTACAGGTCTGTACAGTACAGGTCTGTAATGTACAGATCTATAATGTACAGGTCTGTAATGTACAGATCTATAATGTACAGGTCTGTACTGTACAGATCTATAATGTACAGGTCTGTACAGTACAGGTCTGTACTGTACAGATCTATAATGTACAGGTCTGTCCTGTACAGATCTATAATGTACAGGTCTGTACTGTACAGGTCTGTACTGTACAGCTCTATAATGTACAGGTCTATGTTTTGGTGTAAACAGAACCATCATGTTTCAGAGAGTCCAGCAGGTTCAGTCTGGTGAAGCTCCAGCTGCAGGAGCAGGTCTGTGAGCAGGTCTGTGAGCAGGTCAGGTGTGTGTGTGTGTGCGTGTGTGTGTGTGTGTGTGTGTGTGTGTGTGGAGCTGCTTGTTTGTGTGAAGTGAGGGTTTGTGTGCTTGTTTGTGTGTGAGGTGAATCGACGGCGCGTCACTATTCTACTTGGTAGTTGTAGTCTATCGTGCGATTAAACATCATGTCCGGCTGCGTAGAGTCCATACATCCAACACCAATTCCCACAATTCCTAGGGAACAATCCCATAATTCCTATGCGGTTTCCTCCGAGGGCAGCGCAGCACCCGGACAGTCAGCGCACACTACAGTTATATTGTAGTTCATCTTCAAAAAAGGCAAGCGGTTGCAAACATGTTTTGATTTAATGACTGAATAATTACCTTTGTGAGACGAACGTGAAGTACAGTGTGAACTTTCCACGCCGTCACTCAGAGGCTAACGTTAGCAGAGCGGAGCGGCGATCAGCGGTAACAAACGAGACCGGCTGACCGACACACACCGCAGCGTTAAACAACTTAAACCGACTCTGAGGTGAAGAAAACAACTCGGCTCAGAAACCCTGCGCGGCTCGGCGTCTCGGAGCGATGGCTGACGCTGCAGAGAGGCCGCTCTCCGACACGCTCCGCCTCCCCCTCATTTTGTTATTCTCATACAGCCAGGAGACTGTAAGGTGCTTTCAAATTCATTTATTCATTAATTAATGCAGTTCACTTTTTAAAATAAAAAGGCTGCGGACCATTTATCTTAATTGCCAGTTATGTTTCATATAGTGTTTCAGTGGCCTAAGGACACCAGTGAATGGTTTGGCACACAGTATCCTGGAGCAAGAGACTGAAAGTAGTGCCCCCTTTTCTATTCATTCAATCGAGAATAGTTTTGAATCGAGAATCTATTCTGAATCGATTCGGACGCCCGAGAATCGGAATCAAATCGAATCGTGAGATTCCCAAAGATTCACACCCCTAATTTGAAGCGTAATATATTGATGTTTTGTATACAGTTGTTATGTCCCTGCAATTTACCATTATGGGCAAATAAAGAAAATGTTTGTCTGAAAACATTTCTTATTAAGGTTTGGATTTTGTGTGCCCTGTATGCAGCATTAATGTCACATACCTGTTGAAGTGATGAACTGCACTACTGGTTGTTTTTAGAGATGTAACAGACGTTTTATACGCGTGCTTCAATTAAACTATCAACCTCTGTAGCACCGGTGCTATGTGCAAAAAAAGTTAACGTACAGCCCTGCATCAGCACCTTTGATTCTCCCATCAGCCCCTCTCAGTGTTCCCCCTCAGGCAGGATGTCAGCCTGCAGACCGTCAGTCAGGAGACCAGGATCCAGACCTGGACTGCCAGTCTTGTTTTAAATGTTTCAGCGTTCGATCCCTCAGAGCGGAAACTTACGATTCCACAGTTTGCTCCTAACTCCCCTGTATTTCTGACAGTATTTGTAAACAGTAAGACTTTTAATCAGATGAGTCAAACTGTACTGAGAGCAGACTGGCATGTGGTCCGGTCTCCACTGGACTCAGCTGGACTCCCTGCGGGTCTGGACCAGGACAGGTCAGTGAAGGGAGTGATGTATTATTCAAGTAAAACCAACACAGTGAAGTCACTTTGTGATCACAGCTCTTTAAACACTATGACAGGACCAACTGCTGGCTGGAGTCAGGTTTGGTTTCTGGTTTGGTGTGACATCACAGAGTTTTGATTTGCTGTGAAACAGGAAGTCAGATGTGTTCACTTCCTGTATGGTAAAAGTGAAAAAGCTGCTGAACTGAAGCCTGCAGAAAACTACAATCTGTTTATTCCCATGTGAGCTGAATGCAGCTGGTTAGTTTACTCTTTCTATTGTAAAATCAGTCAGCTTCCCACCTGACCACACCCACCTTGTTGATTGACAGCTGAGGCAGAGCCACGCCCACCTGCCACTGTTTACATGTCAGCACAAACCCTGGCTGTTCTGTCAGACTGGTTAGACTACTGACAGAGAGAGAGAAATATTATTTGAAAATTAATGACATTTCAGTACTATTTGACATGTATAATGTCATGCAGTTCAATGCAATGAACATCAATTTGATTATTCAAATGTAAAATAATAACAAAAAATAATAACAAACACTGTCACAGTTCAGAGTCCAAAGTGATTCTTCAGATTTCTTCCTCAGTCTGACCAGAAAACACAAAGGATTCATTTAATAAGAAAAGAGAAAAACAGCAAATCTGTGAAGCTGGAACCAGCAACTGTTTGATATTTTTACTGGAGCCGAACAATTAATCGGAAAAAAAAATCGAAATCGCAATAGGAAATTCTGCAATTTCCAAACCTCAGAGTCTCAGTTAGTTTCTTCAGAGAGAGTTCGGTCCAAACTGGATTTGTGAAGAAGGTTTAGAATGAAAACCTTCATCAGACTCAGACTCAGTAAATCTGCTCACTCACAGCTAGTTTTTAACTAAATCACTTTTCTTTAAACTATTTTAAAGTTCTAAAAGATTTACGATAAGAAAAACTTGTGATGAAATGAATCGCAGTTTAAATCTGAATCGCAATATTCTGTCAAATAATCACAATTAGATTTTTTGTCAATATCTTTCAGCCCTAATTTTTACTGATAAATGACTAAAACAATTAATGGATTTGCAAAATTGTAATTGATTAATTTCCTGTTGACCAATGGATTAATCAACTAATTGCTTCAGCACTATGTGACATCAAAATAATTTCTTACAATTATTGTGATATTAGTTCCTTCCAATTTGCCCGGTCCTAATCTGGATTGACTCATCACAGCAACATGACCATCGTTACCATAACAACACTGTCACCATGGCAACACCACTATCACCATCCTAACAACACTGTCACCACCATAACATCACTGTCACCACGGCAACACCACTATCACCATCCTAACAACACCGTCACCACCATAACAACACCATCATCACCATAACAACAACACTCATCACCATAACAACACTGTCATCACCATAACAACACCGTCACCATAACAACTGTCACCACCGTAACAACACCATCGTCACCGTAACAACACCGTCATCACCATAATAACACCGTCATCACCGTAACAACACCGTCATCACCATAACAACACCGTCACCATAACAACTGTCACCACCGTAACAACACTGTCACCATAGCAACACTGTCATCACCATAACAACACTGTCATCACCATAACAACACTGTCATCACCATAACAACACTGTCTCCATAACAACACCGTCATCACCATAACACCGTCATCACCATAACAACACTGTTATCACCATAACAACACTGTCACCATAACAACACCGTCATCACCATAACAACGCTGTAGTAATCACTAATGAGACTCTTTCACAGTTTCACAAGCTCTCCATCCAAATTATATTATTGTCACTTTGTAATGACATTTTTAAATTGTTGTTTACATTCTAGCAGCCAATGGCATCGCTGGAAAGATTTGAGTCTCAGAAATAAACAGAATTCTGCAGTCAGACTTGTCATCAGATCGGCAGGTCGTCCGTCAGTAATAATCCTCCCACACGGTGACTGTGTGTTGACCAGCCAGTCCGTGACAGGAAGAGGCAGGCGCTCAGCAGGTAGAGCAGGGGCTGCTGGGAGTTTGCAGCCCGGTTGCATCAGCCGGTCCCGACCTGTCGGGCTGCAGGTCGACCTGCCGGGTTCCTCTGTACAGCTGCTGTCAGGCAGCTGCTGCAGGGAGCTGTGGCATGACTGAAGAGAATTCCAGTCATTCCTGCTGATCTCACACACACACACACACACACACACACACACACACACACACACCCCAGGCCTCCCCTCCCCCTCAGGACACACATTATATCTCTGAGCTCTGCTGGAAAATGGCTCACTGTGGTGTTAACATCCTCCACAGCGCTCATGGGAAATGTAGTTTTACTCTGATTGGTTCTCCTGCTCCAGCTGACTGACTGGGTTTGGAGGGGGAGGTGGGGGAGGTGGGGGAGGTGGGGGGGGTGGGGGAGGGGGGGGGGGGGGGGGGGGGGTCGGGGGGGTGGGGGGGTGGGGGAGGGGGGGGGGGGGGGGGGTCGGGGGGGTGGGGGAGGTGGGGGAGGGGGGGGGGGGGGGGGGTGGGGGAGGGGGGGGGGGGGGGTGGCGGGGTGGGGGGGTGGGGGAGGGGGGGGAGGTGGGCGGGGTGGGGGGGGGTGGGGGTCAAAGTTACCACTGCTGTTGGTGAAAGTGTTTTTCAGGAATGAAGAACAGCAGAATGTGCTTTTAACAGGTTTGAAGGACCCAAGGGTGATGAGACTCACCACACTCTGTGTGTTGTTGTGTGTGGTGTGTTGTGTTGTTGTGTTGTTGTGTTGTTGTGTGTTGTGTTGTTGTGTGTTGTTGTGTTGTTGTGTGTTGTGTTGTGTTGTGTTGTTGTGTGTTGTGTTGTTATGTTGTTGTGTGTTGTGTGTTATGTTGTGTGTTGTGTGTTGTGTTGTTGTGTGTGGTGTGTTGTGTTGTGTTGTTGTGTTGTTGTGTGTTGTGTTGTTGTGTTGTTGTGTTGTTGTGTGTTGTGTTGTTGTGTTGTTGTGTTGTTGTGTGTGGTGTGTTGTGTTGTTGTGTGTTGTGTTGTTGTGTGTTGTGTTGTTGTGTGTGTTGTGTTGTGTTGTTGTGTGTTGTGTGTTGTGTTGTGTTGTTGTGTGTTATGTTGTGTGTTGTGTTGTGTTGTTGTGTGTTATGTTGTGTGTGGTGTGTTGTGTGTTGTGTTGTTGTGTGTGGTGTGTTGTGTTGTTGTGTGTGGTGTGTTGTGTTGTTGTGTGTGGTGTGTTGTGTGTTGTTGTGTGTTGTTGTGTGTGGTGTGTTGTGTGTTGTTGTGTGTTGTGTTGTTGTGTGTTGTGTGTTGTGTTGTTGTGTGTTATGTTGTGTGTGGTGTGTTGTGTGTTGTGTTGTTGTGTGTGGTTTGTTGTGTGTTGTGTGTTGTTGTGTGTGGTGTGTTGTGTTGTTGTGTGTGGTTTGTTGTGTGTTGTGTGTTGTTGTGTGTGGTTTGTTGTGTGTTGTGTGTTGTGTGTTGTTGTGTGTGGTTTGTTGTGTGTTGTGTGTTGTTGTGTGTTGTGTGTGGTTTGTTGTGTGTTGTGTGTTGTGTGTGGTTTGTTGTGTGTGGTTTGTTGTGTGTGTTGTGTGTTGTTGTGTGTTGTGTGTGGTTTGTTGTGTGTTGTGTGTTGTGTGTTGTTGTGTGTGGTGTGTTGTGTGTTGTGTGTTGTTGTGTGTTGTGTGTTGTTGTGTGTGGTTTGTTGTGTGTTGTTGTGTGTGGTGTGTTGTGTTGTTGTGTGTTGTGTGTTGTTGTGTGTGGTGTGTTGTGTTGTTGTGTGTTGTGTTGTTGTGTGTTGTGTGTGGTTTGTTGTGTTGTTGTGTGTTGTTGTGTGTTGTGTGTTGTGTTGTTGTGTGTTGTGTGTTGTGGTGTGTTGTGTTGTTGTGTGTTGTGTGTTGTTGTGTGTTGTGCAGCGGTGCGAGGCTGCAGGCTCCTGAACACTGGCTCAGTTGTCTGTCTGGAGGCTCTGTGGTGTCGACTCACCAGCTCCCATCAGCCTCCATTGTGTTTCCAGTAGGACAGAGCAGGCTGTTGAGCTGTTGACAGCACTGTGTTTGTTTACACCTCCCTCTGCTGCAGGGACGCCCCCCCCCCCCCCCCCCCCCCCCCCCGCTGCAGATCTACATGGCAGAGCAGTAGCTGTGTTGTTTAGCTCATCCTGTCTGCAGCCTGGCTTCATTAGTACAACATGGAGAATATCAGCAGCACACCAAAAAAAACATTAGCACCAGTAACCCCAGTCCACCCTCCCAGTTCCAGACTGGGGGAGACCAGCATCAGTCTGTGGGATCTGATAGCAAGACAGATCCCCGATACAGGATACTGGACCCGGGTGCAGGTTTCTGGGTACACTGTCAGAAAAAATGTACAGAGTTGAACCATTTTGACAAACAGCCAGCAACAAAAGGTAGAAACTCTACCATCTTGTCTAAGAATGTAAAGTGTACACAGTACAGAGACCAGGGTACAGGAGACCGAGGCACCGGGTAAAGGGTTCAGGGAACATGGAGCAGGTTCTGGGAACATGGAGCAGGTTCTGGGAACATGGAGCAGGTTCTGGGAACACGGAGCAGGAAACATGCAGCAGGTTCAGGGAACATGGAGCAGGTTCTGGGAACACGGAGCAGGAAACATGCAGCAGGTTCAGGGAACATGGAGCAGGTTCTGGGAACATGGAGCAGTTTCAGGGGACATGGAGCAGGTTCTGGGAACATGGAGCAGGTTCAGGGGACATGGAGCAGGTTCTGGGAACATGGAGCAGGTTCAGGGAACATGGAGCAGGTTCTGGGAACACGGAGCAGGAAACATGCAGCAGGTTCAGGGAACATGGAGCAGGTTCTGGGAACATGGAGCAGGTTCAGGGAACATGGAGCAGGTTCTGGGAACATGGAGCAGGTTCAGGGGACATGGAGCAGGTTCTGGGAACATGGAGCAGGTTCAGGGGACATGGAGCAGGTTCTGGGAACATGGAGCAGGTTCAGGGGACATGGAGCAGGTTCTGGGAACATGGAGCAGGTTCAGGGGACACGGAGCAGGTTCAGGAAACACGGAGCAGGTTCAGGAAACATGGAGCAGGTTCAGGGAACATAGAGCAGGTTCAGGGGACATGGAGCAGGAAACATGGAGCAGGTTCAGGAAACATGGAGCAGGAAACATGGAGCAGGTTCAGGGGACATGGAGCAGGTTCAGGGGACATGGAGCAGGTTCAGGGAACATGGAGCAGGAAACATGGAGCAGGTTCAGGGGAACCGGAGCAGGTTCAGGGAACACGGAGCAGGTTCAGGAAACATGGAGCAGGTTCAGGGGAACCGGAGCAGGTTCAGGGAACACGGAGCAGGTTCAGGAAACATGGAGCAGGTTCAGGGGAACCGGAGCAGGTTCAGGGGAACCGGAGCAGGTTCAGGGAACACGGAGCAGGTTCAGGAAACATGGAGCAGGTTCAGGAAACATGGAGCAGGTTCAGGGGAACCGGAGCAGGTTCAGGGAACACGGAGCAGGTTCAGGGAACACGGAGCAGGTTCAGGGGACACGGAGCAGGTTCAGAGGACACGGAGCAGGTTCTGGGAACACGGAGCAGGTTCAGGGAACACGGAGCAGGTTCAGGGGAACCGGAGCAGGTTCAGGGAACACGGAGCAGGTTCAGGGAACACGGAGCAGGTTCAGGGGACACGGAGCAGGTTCAGGGAACACGGAGCAGGTTCAGGGGAAACCGGAGCAGGTTCAGGGAACACGGAGCAGGTTCAGGGGACACGGAGCAGGTTCAGGAAACATGGAGCAGGTTCAGGGGAACCGGAGCAGGTTCAGGGAACACGGAGCAGGTTCAGGGAACACGGAGCAGGTTCAGGGGACACGGAGCAGATTCAGGGGACACGGAGCAGGTTCAGGGGACACGGAGCAGGTTCTGGGGACACGGAGCAGGTTCTGGGAACATGGAGCAGGTTCAGAGAACACGGAGCAGGTTCTGGGGACACGGAGCAGGTTCTGGGAACATGGAGCAGGTTCAGAGGACACGGAGCAGGTTCTGGGAACACGGAGCAGGTTCTGGGAACACGGAGCAGGTTCAGGGAACATGGAGCAGGTTCAGAGAACATGGAGCAGGTTCAGGGAACATGGAGCAGGTTCAGGGAACACAGAGCAGGTTCAGAGAACACGGAGCAGGTTCTGGGAACACGGATCAGGTTCAGGGAACACGGAGCAGGTTCAGAGAACATGGAGCAGGGAACACGGAGCAGGTTCTGGGAACACAGAGCAGGTTCAGAGAACACGGAGCAGGTTCTGGGAACACGGAGCAGGTTCTGGGAACACGGAGCAGGTTCAGGGGACATGGAACAGGAAACATGGAGCAGGTTCAGAGAACATGGAGCAGGGAACATGGAGCAGGGCTCAGGGTATTGGGACCAGGGTCCAGGTCAGGCTCCTTATGGCTGCAGCTGGTTCAGTGGTTTCTGTATCTACCAGTTCCAGTTCCAGTGCAGGTTGGACTGAAACTCTTCTAAAAGGGAAATATTCAGTGTTCTCAGTGTGTTTTGCAGCAGCCAGCCTCCAGAGTCCAGTTCAGTTTTCTAATGCACTCTAACAGTTTTATAAATACACAATGTGAAGCCAAGTTGGAAGGTCTTTTACAGTCTCACTTGGATATTAAAATTTTGGTCGTATCAACTGAAAACAAGTCAGTTGAAGAAATATTTTGCATGAAATTATTTAACGGCTAAGCAAAACTGAAGATAAAGCCAACCTTAAAAGAACTGATGAAATTATGAAATTGTTAAAAGATGATGATGATGGTGATATCTTAGACCAGTTGTTCCCAAGTTCTTCAGGAGGATCCAAGGATTACAAGCAAAATGAGGAATAATGTAATTTCTCTTCACTTTCCCCCAGCAAATAACAGGATGTATGAGAATGGCTGCTGTGATCACAAGTTTCACTTTTTTTTAGAATTATAAAATTATATACTAAATTATATTTGACAACAACTGGTGGCCTATGTCATGTCAGCTGATTTGTGTTTCCCATCACATGACAAGGTTTGGGAAGCCGCCACCTTTTAGATTTAACTCACTGTGAAAAACACAGAAGAATATTACTGCTCTATTCTACATATTATTTCTGTTCTGAACGTTGAACAACTCTGCTGTAAATCTACAAACAATCAGCACAGAGCGATGGTTGAAGAGATGGGAATTCAGTCAGTCCACATGTTATTCAGTTGAGGAACAGTTGTGATGAGCAGAACTTCGCTCGATAACCAGCTGATCGGTCCATCAACTGGACCAAGGTCCACTGAGAGCTACAGATCTTCTCTTCACTAACACAAACTACTCTAACAGGAATATTCTGCACCGAACTGCAGATAAATAATCAAACAAAACGTTCAGAGACCGATGTTCTTAGTCAGCGAAGAGTTTTATTAAGTGTCCAGAACACACTGCAGCTCTCCGCTGGATTTCAAGCCTCTGAGTGGAATATAAAGCAAGTAAGGGCTTGATGGAAAGATACAGAGATTTGCTGCAGGACAAATTTTAAAGTCTCTAGACTGTTGGACTGTTACCCAGAGGAGAGGAGGGGCCACCAGCTGTCTGTCACAGTACGCTGTCTGTGATTGGCTCAAGCTTCAACAGAACGGTCATGGTGCAAACATATCCCATCGGTTACGACAACGTGTCGCAACTTAAAACAATTTAACATCCACAGCTGAGAGAAAACGGAGCTGTGGCACTGAACAGATAATTAGCAGTGAGCGCTTATTGATAACGCTGAATATTATTCTTGTAGTTGTTACTATAAAAGCCTGTCTGTGGTTCTGAGGGGAACCTGCTGTGTCTCCTGTCTGTAGTTCTGAGGGGAACCTGCTGTGTCTCCTGTCTGTGGTTCTGAGGGGAACCTGCTGTGTCTCCTGTCTGTAGTTCTGAGGGGAACCTGCTGTGTCTCCTGTCTGTGGTTCTGAGGGGAACCTGCTGTGTCTCCCTGTCTGTGGTTCTGAGGGGAACCTGCTGTGTCTCCTGTCTGTGGTTCTGAGGGGAACCTGCTGTGTCTCCTGTCTGTGGTTCTGAGGGGAACCTGCTGTGTCTCCTGTCTGTGGTTCTGAGGGGAACCTGCTGTGTCTCCTGTCTGTGGTTCTGAGGGGAACAGGTAGATCTGTACTGTAGATCTACTGTAGATCTGTATTGTAGATCTGTACTGTAGATCTGTACTGTAGATCTACTGTAGATCTGTATTGTAGATCTGTACTGTAGATCTGTACTGTAGATCTACTGTAGATCTGTGCTGTAGATCTGTACTGTAGATCTGCTGTAGATCTGTACTGTAGATCTACTGTAGATCTGTACTGTAGATCTACTGTAGATCTGTATTGTAGATCTGTACTGTAGATCTGTACTGTAGATCTGCTGTAGATCTGTACTGTAGATCTGCTGTAGATCTACTGTAGATCTACAGTAGATCTACAGTAGATCTGTCTGAACCTACAGCGCTGAGTCTGTCATGTCAAAACCTGTTCAGACTGCAGCTGAAGTTTCCTGCTCCTCAAACTGAAACCCTTTAAAACCCAGTGGATAAACTGTGAAACACACTGACTGAATCTGATCTGAACCTGGTCTGAATCTGGTCTGAACCTGGTCTGAATCTGGTCTGAATCTGGTCTGAACCTGGTCTGAATCTGGTCTGAATCTGGTCTGAATCTGGTCTGAATCTTGTCTGAACCTGGTCTGAATCTTGTCTGAACCTGGTCTGAATCTGGTCTGAACCTGGTCTGAACCTGGTCTGAACCTGGTCTGAATCTGGTCTGAATCTGGTCTGAATCTGGTCTGAATCTGGTCTGAATCTGGTCTGAATCTTGTCTGAACCTGGTCTGAATCTGGTCTGAATCTGGTCTGAATCTGGTCTGAATCTGGTCTGAACCTGGTCTGAATCAGTCTCATTATTGTAGCAGCCACAGCATGTGGAACAGAAGAGTGTGTTTACCTGCTGCAGCAGCTGATAAGGTAAAGCAGAGCTGTCCAATCACAGTCCAGGGAGGTTTCCCTTCCAACCAATCACACAGCAGCTCAGTTCACTAACGAGTTCCTCCTGTCTGGTTGGTCGGACTGTTGGACTCCCTGGACCAGGATGGAGTCTGGACCAACTTCACCACCTTTAACCAACCTGATCTGGTCCTTCAGATCAGAAGTCAGTTCAGCATTATCTCACTGTCTCTCTCTCTCTGTCCTCTCTCTCTCTCTCTGTCTCTCTCTCTGTCTCTGTCTCTCTCTCTCTCTCTCTCTCTCTCTGTCTCTGTCTCTCTCTCTCTGTCTCTCTCTCTCTCTCTCTCTCTCTCTCTCTCTCTCTCTCTCTCTCTGTCTCTCTCTCTCTCTCTCTGTCTCTCTCTCTCTGTCTCTGTCTGTCTCTCTCTCTCTCTCTCTCTCTCTGTCTCTCTCTCTCTCTCTGTCTCTGTCTGTCTGTCTCTCTCTCTCTCTCTCTCTCTCTCTGTCTCTCTCTCTCTCTCTCTCTCTCTCTCTGTCTCTGTCTCTCTCTCTCTCTCACTCACTCACTCACTCACTCACACACCTGCAAACTTTTTCTCATGTAAATTTGTATATTTTTAATCTTTCTGACCAACTGAGGGAAAACAGTTGAATTCATGCTGCTGCTCTGTCTGTAGTGTGTCAGTGGGATTCCCCCCCCCCCCCACACACACACACACACACACACAGACGTATACTGACAGGTCTACAGTTGTTTTTCTCTTCATCTTCATTTCAGTGATGAAACGTCTTTCATTCTACCTGGAATGAACGGTCTTAAAAACTTGATGAAACCTGCAGAGTTTCTGTCTGAACGGAAATCTCTGGAATGAAGACGGAAGAACCAGAGAAGAAGAGTTTGATTTAGCGGTAAAGCAGACAGACACAGACAGACACAGACAGACACAGACAGAAACAGAAACAGACAGACACAGACAGAAACAGACAGCAACAGACAGCAGGTGAACCAGTCGTGGATCTTTACTGTGCAGCTGACTGACAACAGAGGGGCGGGGCTTGGCTGGCCGTCCTCCAATAGATTAAGCTCTTACGTAAACTTGCGTGGTTGCCGTGACAATCGGAAGGCCCAGTCACAGGGGAGAGGAGAGGGGCGTGGCTACAGAGTCACGGCTGACCAATCAGACACTAGATAGAAGAACAAAGAGGAAGCTAGAGAGGAAAGAGCTACTGACAGTTCATCCTCTTAACCAGCAACAGACAGACAGACAGGCAGAGAGAATGAGACAGGCAGGCAGACAGACAGGCAGAGAGAATGAGACAGGCAGAGAGACAGACAGGCAGACTGAAATGAGAGTTTGAGTATTAAAAAACAAGCAGCAGTTTGAAGAGTTTCCAGCAGTTGTTGACTGGTGAGTTCAGTCTGTGTGAAGTCTGTTCCACACAGAACCAGCAGTTCTCCACGTTCTCTCCATGTTCTCTCCACGTTCTCTCCACGTTCTCTCCACGTTCTCTCCACGTTCTCTCCACGTTCTCTCCACGTTCTCTCCATGTTCTCTCCATGTTCTCTCTCCTCTCAGCTTCTCTGAGTAAAGTTGAGGGTCCTGACAGGTGAGACAGTCTCACACAGCGGCCACAAGACCGGCACCGACCGCCAAGACCACCAGTTGGTTTATACAAGTTGATGTAAAGCGTTCTGTAGCGGTCTGTAACGCTGCGCATCACGTTACGTTCTCTGTCACACCAGAGACTAAACTCACTAATACCTCACCACACACACACACACACATACACACACACACCTCACCCGCTTGTGTGTGTGAAACACCAGCAGCTTGTACTCCATCTGACAGTCTCTTGTAAAATTACACAATTTGCTCCAAACACACGTGTGTTTGTAACGGTGTCGACCTGCTCAGCACTCAGAGAGTTAACATGAGTTAGAGCAGACTGGCATGTTACATGTTACCTGTTACATGTTACCTGTTACCACCTGACTCAGCTGGACACTGCTGTCTCTGCAGTGACAGTGAGGCTGTGATGCACTGAAACAAGTCTCCGCCCGTCTGGAAGATTTCTGAGTGAAGCTGCATGTGGGAGGGGCTTCTGTGACTGTAGAAACTACTGTCAGAGATACAGACAGGCTAACACACCTGTGCTAACAGGCTAACACACCCAGGCTAACAGGCTAACACACCCAGGCTAACAGGCTAACACACCTGTGCTAACAGGCTAACACACCCAGGCTAACAGGCTAACACACCCAGGCTAACAGGCTAACACACCTGTGCTAACAGGCTAACACACCTGTGCTAACAGGCTAACAGGCTAACACACCCAGGCTAACAGGCTAACACACCTGTGCTAACAGGCTAACAGGCTAACACACCCAGGCTAACAGGCTAACACACCTGTGCTAACAGGCTAACAGGCTAACACACCCAGGCTAACAGGCTAACACACCTGTGCTAACAGGCTAACACACCCAGGCTAACAGGCTAAAGCCTGTCAGTCCGTCAGGCTGCAGCAGAAAGTCATTTAGGAGGAAAGCTCGTTATCTAAAGTTACAGCTGCTCCACTTTCCTCTTTTCTAGGTGGATTTATATTTAGCAGCTCAAACTGACGGTTTAATAAAGCTGCTGTGTCCAACAGGAGAAGCTACTGACACACACACACACACACACATACACACACACAGGCTGTCTGAATGTTACTGAGTGTTAATCCTGTATGTTAATGGTGTGTATTCCTATGTATGTAAATGTTGGCGTGTTGACCTAGATAACGAACACACCAAGAACACAGATAAATAAAAGATGAGTGGAGTTGAGGGAGGCTGCTGGGTCCTAGTGCCTGCTTCTGAGTCAGGCTGAAACATGAAGCAGATGGAGGATCAGATCCGCTTCAGTCTGCTGACTGGACAGACTGCTGGACCAGCAGACAAATCCACCTGGTCCAGCTGGTCCATTTGGATCATCTGGTCCACCTGGTCCATCCGGTCCACCTGGTCCATTTGGATCATCTGGTCTAGGGATGCCGCGATCGATCGGCCAGCAATCGGAATCGGCCGATAATCAGTATAAATATGAGATCGGAGAATTCCGATAATGCTTTATAGTCGCCGATTGCAAACACCGATAGATGACGCAAAACACGTGAGCCGTGTGTGTTTGTTTACACACCGGTCTGCACTCTGCACCGCTGTCCGGTCCTGAACTGGACGACGGTCGAGACCAGAGGTTCGATTCTCGGCCCGAACCCGAGCCGGCCGGGCAGGAATTTCCCCTCCGTTCCTCGGGCCGGCCCGGTCTCGTGGTCAGAGATATAACGTCTTTTTTTTTTAAAATAATTGGGGTGGGGAGTAAGCTATTTGGTGTGATAATCAGAATGTTATATGTATTATAACATTGTAACCTTAAACCTTATGTATCAATCACTGTGATCGATACATATTCCCATCTCAGTCAGCAGCGTCTCCTCTCCTCTGGCGCCGTGTGCAGGCCGGCAGGTGATGACCGTGGATCAGATTTCTGTCATTCAAACAACTCAGAATTAGTTTACTTATAAACGGCCAACTTAATAACAAAATTTCGGTTTTAAACCGGGCTCGGGCCCATAAATGCAGCCAATGGGACGGCCCGTCAGACAGGGTAGGGTCGGGTTGTTTTTTTGGGCAGATCTAAGGTCCGGTCGAGACCCTAACAGCAGAGAGGCAACTGAAAAGTCTCATTTCTCTCTTAACAACATTCACTTATACAAAAACAAAGACTGAAACGGATCTATATCTTCGGAGGGCGTCTCCATTTATTTACCTCGACTCAACAAGCGGCAACAGTCTGAGTCTTGTGCTTCGTTATCTCACTAAATCATGTTGCTGCCTGGAACACATGGTTTTGTTTACATAATGATCAAGTAAATATTGAGGTAGAAAAAAAGAAAATGTGGATACTTTTTAACCAGGGCTCAGTTTGATGGATGAAATGTTTGTAAAATGGAAACTGTTAGACCTGTAATACCTCTGTACCAGCTGCTGTAACAAAACAAACAAACTATCTATGGCCGATCGGTATCGGCAGATATGGCTCATAGACGATCGGCCGCAAATAACGATATCAGGGCGTCCCTAATCTGGTCCACCTGGTCCACCTGGTCCACCTGGTCCATCTGGTCCACCTGGTCCACCTGGTCCAC
>NC_136014.1:28696280-28708780 GCF_048128805.1 Centroberyx gerrardi
TTTTAATAGCAACCTGTTTGTATTGCAGAGACATTAAACCAGACAACGTGTTGTTGGACGTCAACGGTCACATCCGCCTGGCCGACTTCGGATCCTGCCTCCGCATGATGGAGGACGGCACGGTGAGACACACACACACACACACACACACACACACACACACACACACACATACACACACACAATAAAATGATCTGATGTGATGAGGTAACACTGATTTCTGGATCTTTTCTAAATTTCTGGACACATAGCAGTTATAATAGTAACACCTCATACTATTGTATTACTAACATCTTGTTTAGTTTAGGGAACAGGTGAACCAGCAGAGTTAACTGGGTTTAGTTTAGTTTAGGGAACATGTGAACCAGCAGAGTTAACTGGGTTTAGTTTAGTTTAGGGAACATGTGAACCAGCAGAGTTAACTGGGTTTAGTTTAGTTTAGGGAACATGTGAACCAGTAGAGTTAACTGGGTTTAGTTTAGGGAACATGTGAACCAGCAGAGTTAACTGGGTTTAGTTTAGTTTAGGGAACATGTGAACCAGCAGAGTTAACTGGGTTTAGTTTAGTTTAGGGAACATGTGAACCAGCAGAGTTAACTGGGTTTAGTTTAGGGAACATGTGAACCAGCAGAGTTAACTGGGTTTAGTTTAGGGAACATGTGAACCAGCAGAGTTAACTGGGTTTAGTTTAGGGAACATGTGAACCAGCAGAGTTAACTGGGTTTAGTTTAGTGAAGTGGGTGCAGCAGAGCAGCAGGATGATGGACTACAAGTCTCTGGACTACAGCTGTGATGGCGTCCCCCTGCAGGTGCAGTCGTCGGTGGCGGTGGGCACTCCGGACTACATTTCCCCAGAGATCCTGCAGGCGATGGAGGACGGGATGGGCCGCTACGGTCCGGAGTGTGACTGGTGGTCTCTGGGAGTCTGCATGTACGAGATGCTGTACGGAGAAACTCCTTTCTACGCCGAGTCGCTGGTGGAAACCTACGGCAAGATCATGAACCACGAGGTCCGAAACACTCCGATGTTCTGTCCTCTGCCCCTTTATCTCTTTAGTTTCTCCTTTTCCGTTTAGAGTCTCGGTGTTAATGATGTGAACAGGATGACATGTAGCTCAGTCTCCTTGTGTTTTATGGGTTTATTGATTTGTACAAATGGACCAGTAGTGATTGGTGTTTGACGTCATCTATCCAACAGTAAACTGTCCATAAATACTGACAGGCCAACAGACGGCTGCTGTCAGTGTTGAAGTGATGTATTCTGGTGTTTCCAGGTTATCTGTCTGTCTCCAGACTCTCGTCCTACTTCCACATTTCTAAATCTGAACTGCGCTCCCTCAGTGGACAGACGGCTGTCGTCCTGCTCCGCATCTACTTCTCATTATCTTTCTGCTCCGCCTGTCTGTCTCTCTATCTCTGTCTGTCTGTCTGTCTGTCTCTCTGTCTGTCTCTCTGTCTGTCTCTCTATCTGTCTGTCTGTCTGTCTGTCTGTCTGTCTGTCTGTCTGTCTGTCGTTCATCCTTCAGTCTGTCTCTCTCTGTCCTCTCTTCACTTTCACTTTGAGCTCCAGCTGAATTTAGAAAGAGTTTTTATTTTTTTCCAGGAGCGTTTCCAGTTCCCCTCCCATGTGTCTGACGTGTCGGAGGACGCCAAGGATCTGATCCAGCGGCTGATTTGCTCGAGGGAACGTCGTCTGGGAGTGAACGGGATCTCCGACTTCAAGAGCCACGCCTTCTTCAGCGGGATCGACTGGGATCACATCCGATCCGCCGAGGCTCCCTACATCCCCGACGTCTCCTCGCCCTCCGACACCTCCAACTTCGACGTGGACGACGACGTGCTCAAGAACCCGGTGAGTCACACCGCTGTTCCCAGTATAAGAACCACTGTTCCTAGTGTAAAACCAGTTAGAGAGCTGGAGGAAACATTGACCACTGGTCCCAGTCTGACAGTGTTACTGGTCTGGTCCCAGTCTGACAGTGTTACTGGCCTGGTCTCAGTCTGACAGTGTTACTGGTCTGGTCTCAGTCTGACAGAGTGTTACTGGTCTGGTCCCAGTCTGACAGTGTTACTGGTCTGGTCCCAGTCTGACAGAGTGTTACTGGTCTGGTCTCAGTCTGACAGAGTGTTACTGGTCTGGTCCCAGTCTGACAGTGTTACTGGTCTGGTCCCAGTCTGACAGTGTTACTGGTCTGGTCTCAGTCTGACAGAGTGTTACTGGTCTGGTCTCAGTCTGACAGTGTTACTGGTCTGGTCCCAGTCTGACAGAGTGTTACTGGTCTGGTCCCAGTCTGACAGTGTTACTGGTCTGGTCCCAGTCTGACAGTGTGTTACTGGTCTGGTCCCAGTCTGACAGTGTTACTGGTCTGGTCCCAGTCTAACAGTGTTTTCCAATAGGACATCGGACCTCCAGTGTCTCACACCGGTTTCACCGCTCAGCACCTCCCGTTCGTCGGCTTCACCTACACCACCGACAGCTGCTTCTCAGACCGAGGCTCGGTCAGCCGGGCGGAGCTGGGAGAGGGGGGGGGGGCGGGGGGAGGAGGGGGGGGGCAGGAGGTGGAGGCCTTCGAGAGGAGGATCCGCCGACTGGAGCAGGAGAAACAGGAGCTGAACCGCAAACTGCAGGGTGAGACACACACACACACACACACACACACACACACACACACACACACTCTGTACTGCTGTTTCCAGCTGCTGAGGCTGATCACACTGAGTCCCTGATGGAAAGAATAACTCTTTAACCTGACCAACACAACCTGCTCCTGACCTCTGACCTCGTGTCTGGGGTGTGTGTGTGTGTGTGTGTGTGTGTGTGTGTGTGTGTGTGTGTGTGTGTGTGTGTGTGTGTGTGTGTGTGTGTGTGTGTGTGTGTGTGTGTGTGTGCAGAGTCCACCCAGGCCCTGCAGGCTCCAGGTCGAGGAGGAACTCTGAGCCGAGACAAGGAGATGAAGAAGCTGAACGAAGAGATCGAACGGCTGAAGAAGAAGCTGGCAGGTCAGAGGTCAACCTCTTGAGCCTAGTAGTAGTAGTAGTAGTAGTAGTAGTAGTAGTAGTAGTAGTAGTAGTAGTAGTAGTAGTAGTGGTAGTAGTGGTAGTAGTGGTAGTAGTAGTAGTAGTAGTAGTAGTAGTAGTAATATTGGTGGTTATAATATCAGGGACAACAGTGCAGCCTACTGGTCAGACTGGTTATTGCTGGATGGTTGTACTGTCAGCTCCCAGTGGGCAGCAGTTCAGACTGTGGGACTGTTACTGTTAGCCAGGTCTAACCAGGTCTATCCAGGTCTATCCAGGTCTATCCAGGTCTAACCAGGTCTATCCAGGTCTATCCAGGTCTATCCAGGTCTAACCAGGTCTAACCAGGTCTAACCAGGTCTAACCAGGTCTAACCGGGTCTATCCAGGTCTAACCGGGTCTATCCAGGTCTATCCAGGTCTAACCAGGTCTAACCAGGTTCGGGTCTCCAGGCTGTTCAGCTGTAAAACCTGCTGATGTCATGTTCTCCAAATCATCGTGACCAATCAGCATCCTTCAAATGAGTGAGCCCGCCCCTCTCCTGTGTTGCAGACTCTGATAGGCTGGAGCACCAGCTGGAGGAGGCGGGTGACACTCAGACAGGACTACGAAAGCTCCGCCTCCAAACTGAAAACCCTCGACAAGCAGGTGAAAACCCCTGAGACAGGAGAAGGACGACGTGCACAAGGTAGCTGACACACACACACACACACACACACACACACACACACTAATACACACACACACACTAATACATACACACTAATACACACTAGTTAAACAGACTGAACTTTTATCTCTCCTCTCTTCCTCCTCTCCTCCTCTACTCTCCTCCTCCTCGTCCTCTCCTCTCCTCTCTCCTCCTCCTTCTCCTCTCCTCCTCTACTCTCCTCTCCTCCTCCTCCTCCTCCTTCTCCTCTCCTCCTCTACTCTCCTCTCCTCCTCCTCGTCCTCTCCTCCTCCTCCTCCTCCTCCTCCTCTCCTCTCTCATCCTCTCCTCTCCTCCTCCTCCTCCTTCTCCTCTCCTCCTCTACTCTCCTCTCCTCCTCCTTGTCCTCTCCTCCTCCTCCTCCTCCTCCTCCTCTCCTCTCTCATCCTCTCCTCTCCCTCCTCCTCCTCCTCCTTCTCCTCTCCTCTACTCTCCTCTCCTCTCCTCCTCCTCGTCCTCTCCTCCTCCTCCTCCTCCTCCTCCTCCTCCTCCTCATCCTCTCCTCTCCTCCTCTAATCTCCTCTCCTCCTCATCTCCTCCTCCTCTCCTCTCTCATCCTCTCCTCTCCTCCTCATCTCCTCCTCCTCCTCCTCTCCTCTCTCATCCTCTCCTCCTCCTCCTCCTCCTCATCCTCTCCTCTCCTCCTCTAATCTCCTCTCCTCCTCCTCCTCCTTCTCCTCTCCTCCTCTACTCTCCTCCTCCTCGTCCTCTCCTCTCCTCTCTCCTCCTCCTTCTCCTCTCCTCCTCTACTCTCCTCTCCTCCTCCTCCTCCTCCTTCTCCTCTCCTCCTCTACTCTCCTCTCCTCCTCCTCCTCCTCCTCCTCCTCCTCCTCCTCCTCTCCTCTCTCCTCCTGAGCAGCAGTTAGTTGACTCTCTGGAGCGTCTGAGGAGTCAGAGTAAGGAGTTGAAGGAGGCTCACTCCCAGAGGAAACTCGCCCTGCAGGAGTTCTCTGATCTGTCGGAGCGGATGGCCGAGCTTCGCTCCTCTAAGCAGCGTCTCTCCCGCCAGCTGAGGGACAAGGAGGAGGAGATGGACGCTCTGCTGCAGAAGATGGACGCCATGCGGCAGGAGATCCGCAAGACCGAGAAGAACCGCAAGGAGGTGAGAGAATCCTGGAGGTAGGAGGAGACCCCTCTTAGGAGAGGAGGTAGGAGGTAGGAGATTCTTCTTAGGAGAGGAGGGAGGAGGTAGGAGATTCTTCTTAGGAGAGGAGGTAGGAGGTAGGAGCCTCCTCTTAGGAGAGGAGGGAGGAGGAGACTCCTCTTAGGAGAGGAGAGAGGAGGTAGGAGGAGACTCCTCTTAGGAGAGGAGGGAGGAGGAGACTCTTCTTAGGAGGTAGGAGGTAGGAAACACCTTCGCTTAAGGTAGAAGGAATTGGATAAATAGCCAGAATAAAAGTTCATGATTTTTCCTTCAGAATAAAAATGTTAAAATATTCTGTTTTGACAGCAGCAGAACAACAGAAGAACTTTCATATTAGAACCTGACTGGAACCAGCAGAACAAACACGCAGAGAAACTGGAGACTTACTGGGAAACCAAGTTATTTACCAATTAAACCATAACTAGCATGAGCTGAAGTCATTATGTTACACTGCCAATGCTAATACAACCAATGCAAATCACTTCTGGCTTTTATTCAGTATTAAACTTGGCGTGTGTGTGTGTGTGTGTGTGTGTGTGTGTGTGTGTGTGTGTGTGTGTGTGTGTGTGTGTGTGTGTGTGTGTGTGTGTGTGTGTGTGTGTGTGTGTGTGTGTGTGTGTGTCAGCTGGAGGCCCAGCTGGATGATGCGCGGGCGGAGGCGTCGAAGGAGAAGAAGCTGAGGGAACACAGTGAGGTTTACTCCAAACAGCTGGAGACAGAGCTGGAGAGCCTGAAGGTCAGAGGTCACACACACACACACACACATATATACATATATATACCGTATTTCCTCTAATAGTGGCCTGACACGAACAAATAAAGGCCGGTCTCAAATACAGGCCGGGGGAAAAAACTAGGTCAAAACCTAGTACATGGCTGGACCGTGTCCGTCTCTCCGCCGCTGCCTCTCCACCGCGCCCACGGCCCGCATCGATCCTCCCGATCCGAGCCCCGGACCCCCGCCGAAATCTCGGCCGGATCACCGGGATCACGTCGGCGCCCGGGTTCAGTTAGCTTCAGTTAGCTTCAGCTTACATGCAAACAACGGTGGATACCGGTAAACTCCTGGTGCCTGTTTGTAACTGTAGTTTGTAACTGTAGTTTGTAACTGTAGTTTGTAACTGTAGTTTGTAGTAACGTACAAGTGCCACAAGACGGCTCGGCCGGCGGAAGTCTCTGGAGCGTGCCGTCGTCGATTACCGTAATTATCGTAATGCATTGCAGTAACAAAAAAACGTCTACCTAACATACCGTAACAGAAGCAGATCAGAAAACAAGGAGGCTTCGTACTAAAATATGAGCAAATATACTTATCAAACAGAGGGAATTAGAAATAAAGGCCTGTCTCTAATATAAGCTGCTTCCAATAAAGGCCTGGTACCCTCTGCAGTTGAGGTAAATAAAGGCCCGGGCCAATATTAGAGGAAATACGGTATATATGTATGTATGTATGTATGTATAGATGGAGGATGGATGGTGCTCAGGGAGAATAACGACACCACAACAACAGTTAGATATGTGATCTATATGTTGTTCAGCTGAAGCAGGGCAGCGGAGGCGCAGCAGGAGGAGCAGAGTCTCAGCAGGAGATCTCCAGGATGAAGACGGAGCTGGATAAGAAGGTTCTGTTCTACGAGGAGGAGCTGCTGAGGAGAGACGCCTCCCACTCCTCCGAGATCAAGAACCTCCGCAAGGAGCTGCAATGAGTCTGAAGGCAGCAGCTGTCGCTCAACAAGGAGCTGCTGCAGCTCCGAGACAAGCTGGACAAGACCAAGAGGGACAGGTGGGTACCGGGCCAACCCGGTCCAACCAGGCAGGCTAGGGTAACAAGCTATACAAGACCAAGAGGGACAGGTGGGTACCGAGCCAAACCGGTCAGGCCAGGCCAGGCTAGGGTAACAAGCTATACAAGACCAAGAGGGACAGGTGGGTACCGAAGGCCAAACCGGTCCAAACCAGGCCAGGCTAGGGTAACAAGCTATACAAGACCAAGAGGGACAGGTGGGTACCGAGCCAAACCGGTCCAGGCCAGGCCAGGCTAGGGTAACAAGCTATACAAGACCAAGAGGGACAGGTGGGTACCGGGCCAAACCGGTCCAAACCAGGCCAGGCTAGGGTAACAAGCTATACAAGACCAAGAGGGACAGGTGGGTACCGAGCCAAACCGGTCCAGGCCAGGCCAGGCTAGGGTAACAAGCTATACAAGACCAAGAGGGACAGGTGGGTACCGGGCCAGGCCAGGCCAGGCTAGGCTGGGCTAGGCTAAACAAGCTATTCAAGACCCAGAAGGACTGGTGGGTTCACATTACTGTGTTGACACTTCACTGTGTTGACACGTTACTGTGTTGACACGTCACTGTGTTGACACGTCACTGTGTTGACACGTCACTGTGTTGACACTTCACTGTGTTGACACGTTACTGTGTTGACACGTTACTGTGTTGACACGTTACTGTGTTGACACGTTACTGTGTTGACACGTCACTGTGTTGACACGTCACTGTGTTGACACGTCACTGTGTTGACACGTCACTGTGTTGACACGTTACTGTGTTGACACGTCACTGTGTTGACACGTCACTGTGTTGACACGTTACTGTGTTGACACGTTACTGTGTTGACACGTTACTGTGTTGACACGTTACTGTGTTGACACGTTACTGTGTTGACACGTCACTGTGTTGACACGTCACTGTGTTGACACGTCACTGTGTTGACACGTCACTGTGTTGACACGTCACTGTGTTGACACGTTACTGTGTTGACACGTCACTGTGTTGACACGTTACTGTGTTGACACGTCACTGTGTTGACACGTTACTGTGTTGACACGTCACTGTGTTGACACGTCACTGTGTTGACACGTTACTGTGTTGACACGTCACTGTGTTGACATGTTACTGTGTTGACACGTTACTGTGTTGACACGTCACTGTGTTGACATGTTACTGTGTTGACACGTCACTGTGTTGACATGTTACTGTGTCGACACGTTACTGTGTCGACACGTCACTGTGTCGACATGTTACTGTGTCGACACGTTACTGTGTTGACATGTTACTGTGTCGACACGTCACTGTGTTGACATGTTACTGTGTCGACACGTCACTGTGTCGACACGTCACTGTGTCGACATGTTACTGTGTCGACATGTTACTGTGTTGACATGTTACTGTGTTGACATGTTACTGTGTTGACACGTCACTGTGTTGACATGTTACTGTGTTGACATGTTACTGTGTTGACATGTTACTGTGTTGACCTGCAGACAAGCAGAGATGGACGAGGCAGTCGGAGCTCTGAAAGAGAAATATGAGAGAGAGAGAAACATGCTGACAGAAGACAACCGCAAGCTAACTGCTGAGACTGACAGGGTGAGATACTACTACTATAGTACTACTACTTCTACTGTAATACTGCTACTGTAATACTACTAGTAGTACTACTACTACTACTACTATTTCTACTTGCACTTCTACTTCTACTACTATTTCTACTACTACTGCTGCTACCACTGTACTGTTGTTACTGTTATCAGTCCTGATGTTGTTAATACTGCCTCCAGCAAAGTGACTCTAAACTTTTATCTCTTCCTCCTCCCCCTCCCCCTCCTCCTCCTCCTCCCCCTCCCCCTCCTCCTCCCCCTCCTCCTCCTCCTCCTCCTAGTTGTGTTCCTTTGTTGATAAGCTGACAGCTCAGAACCGTCAGTTGGAAGATGACCTGCAGGATTTGTCGTCTAAGAAGGAGAGTGTTGCTCACTGGGAGGCTCAGATAGCAGAGATCATCCAGTGGTGAGTAAACACACAGCTCACATCATGTGTCCATGTCCAGTGTCAGAGCAGCCATGTTTCAGCTGCCAGACTTCAGCTCCTCCTGTAGTAGTTGCCAAGAAACTTAAGTCTGTTCTTTTCAAGAAAACTATCTAGTAGTAATAATAATAAGGCTCACATTCAATGATGTTACATTCAGCCTTATAGCATCTTCTGGCATGGAATGGCATGGAAATATTTACAAATGCTGTGTGTGTGTGTGTGTGTGTGTGTGCAGGGTGAGTGATGAGAAGGATGCTCGAGGCTACCTGCAGGCTCTGGCCTCCAAGATGACGGAGGAGCTGGAGACGCTCCGCAGCTCCAGCCTGGGCACCAGACCTCTGGTAACACACACACACACACTGACATACACACTAATACACACAGTAACACACGCATCACATCAGAAAATGTTTCAGGATGTAAAACATCAGCGGTAAACATCAGGTTTTGTCTCTCAGAATCAAAGAGCGAGGGCTTCTTTCTAGAGCCGCCATTTTGCACCAAGAGACGTTCAACAATCATACAGGGAGAAATCCATCGTAGAAGAGGAGAGAGACCAGAATGCACTGCAGCAGAGAGACAGGCTGGGTTTGAGGAAGGGGAGAAAAGCATTCTGGGAAACGTAGTAAATCACTGACTGCAGTAGAAGTAGACGAGGCAGGTTGAGGGAAACACATGACAACACCACATCTGGAATGTATTGATCATCACAGACTGTGATGAGACGGATGACAACCTCTGAACACGCTACTGACTCACTATAGTACCAGTAGTAGTAAGTGTGTACTATAGTACCAGTAGTAGTAGTAGTAAGTGTGTACTATAGTACCAGTAGTAGTAAGTGTGTACTATAGTAGTAGTATGTGTACTGTACTACCTGTTGATTTTTATTGGATTCTTCTATCTAAAATGCTGCCTCAGCGAGAGTCAGGAGTGGCCACGCCTCCGCAGAAGCCCTGGCCTCCTATTGGTGGAGACAGGAGGGTGAGTGTGTCAGTCACCAGCTTCCAGCCAATGCTGATGCAGGACCTCGTTCTGGGCGGGTCCAAGGAGCTTGCATGGCTACTGGCTCGCATGTCTGTCACTCATAAGGCTGGCCGCTAGTGACTGGTGGAGCACACTGGTTCCCAAACTGGGTTCCAGGACCCTCTGGGGTCCTGAGGTTTGAGAAGACCTGGAATCAGCTGATGTGGGTGGAGCTCCAAGACCAGTCAGACCAGGATCAGTACCGCTGGTCCAGGGTCAGTACAGGAACCGTTAGTCCAGGAACCGTTAGTCCAGGATCAGGACAGGAACCGTTAGTCCAGGATCAGCACAGGAACCGTTAGTCCAGGATCAGGACAGGAACTGTTAGTCCAGGAACAGTACAGGAACCGTTAGTCCAGGAACAGTACAGGAACCGTTAGTCCAGGATCAGGACAGGAACCGTTAGTCCAGGATCAGCACAGGAACCGTTAGTCCAGGATCAGGACAGGAACTGTTAGTCCAG
Organism: Centroberyx gerrardi; assembly: GCF_048128805.1. Lineage (NCBI taxonomy): Eukaryota > Metazoa > Chordata > Actinopteri > Beryciformes > Berycidae > Centroberyx > Centroberyx gerrardi. Next base: position 28,706,453 of record NC_136014.1, read on the forward strand.
GAACAGTACAGGAACCGTTAGTCCAGGAACAGTACAGGAACCGTTAGTCCAGGAACAGTCCAGGATCAGGACAGGAACCGTTAGTCCAGGATCAGGACAGGAACCGTTAGTCCAGGAACAGTACAGGAACCATTAGTCCAGGAACAGTACAGGAACCGTTAGTCCAGGATCAGGACAGGAACTGTTAGTCCAGGAACCGTTAGTCAAGAATTAGTACAGTAACTGTTAGTCAAGGAACCGTTAGTCCAGGATCAGAACAGGAACCGTTGGTCCAGGATCAGTTCAGGAACCGTTAGTCCAGAAACCATTAGTCCAGGATCAGTACAGGAACTGTTAGTCCAGGACCAGTACAGGAACCATTAGTCCAGGAGCCATTAGTCCAGGAACCGTTAGTCCAGGATCAGTACAGGAACCGTTAGTCCAGGATCAGATCAAGAACTGTTAGTCCAGGATCAGTACAGGAACCGTTAGTCCAGAAACCATTAGTCAAGAATCAGGACAGGAACCGTTAGTCCAGGATCAGTACAGGAACCGTTAGTCCAGGATCAGTACAGGAACGGTTAGTCCAGGATCAGCAAGTACTAGTCCAGGATCAGTACAGGAACCACTGCTCCAGATGACCCACTGTCATGTGACATCATCAGCAGAGCGTCACCACATTATCGGCGAGCTTCATTCATCATCAGACACACAGAGGTCAAAGGTCACACAGGATGATGTCATCGCATGCTGCTCTGATTGGCTGGCTGTTCAGTCTCTGCTCTCTGCTGCCTCTGGAGGTCAGGACAGGATGGTTTGATGAGTTCTGTCTGGTTCTGCTTGGTTCTGCCTAGTTCTGTCTGGTTCTGCCTGGTTCTGTCTGGTTCTCCCTGGTTCTGTCTGGTTCTGCTTGGTTCTGCCTAGTTCTGTCTGGTTCTGTCTGGTTCTGCCTGGTTCTGTCTGGTTCTGTCTGGTTCTGTCTGGTTCTGTCTGGTTCTGCCTGGTTCTGTCTGGTTCTGTCTGGTTCTCCCTGGTTCTGCCTGGTTCTGTCTGGTTCTCCCTGGTTCTGTCTGGTTCTGCCTGGTTCTGTCTGGTTCTCCCTGGTTCTCCCTGGTTCTGCTTGGTTCTGCCTGGTTCTGTCTGGTTCTCCCTGGTTCTGTCTGGTTCTGTCTGGTTTTGCCCGGTTCTGTCTGATTCTGTCTGGTTCTGCTTGGTTCTGTCTGGTTCTGTCTGGTTCTGTCTGGTTCTGCCTGGTTCTGTCTGATTCTGCCTGGTCCTGCCTGATTCTGTCTGGTTCCGTCTGATTCTGTCTGGTTCTGCTTGGTTCTTCCTGGTTCTGTCTGGTTCTGCCTGGTTCTGTCTGGTTCTTCCTGGTTCTGTCTGGTTCTGCCTGGTTCTGTCTGGTCCTGCCTGGTTCTGTCTGGTTCTGTCTGGTTCTGTCTGATTCTGTCTGGTTCCGTCTGGTTCTGTCTGGTTCTGCTTGGTTCTGCCTGGTTCTGTCTGGTTCTGTCTGGTCCTGTCTGGTTCTGCCTGGTTCTGTCTGGTTCTGTCTGGTTCTGCTTGGTTCTGTCTGGTCCTGTCTGGTTCTGCCTGGTCCTGTCTGGTCCTGTCTGGTCCTGTCTGGTTCTGTCTGGTTCTGCTTGGTTCTGTCTGGTCCTGTCTGGTCCTGTCTGGTTCTGCCTGGTTCTGTCTGGTTCTGCCTGGTTCTGTCTGGTTCTAGCTTCATGTGGAAACTGTGTGTGTTCAAACTGATGTGATTGTGGCCTAAAATCCGCGTGCATTGGAGTCGCACATGAGGTCGACACCCGCTGAAATCTGAAACAATGTGGACAGCACACAGCGCCTCCGTTTGGGTTCCGTTATCCGTTTCCGTTTTGGAACCGGTTCCAAGTTTAGGCAGGATGGATCCACGGATTCATGCTGTCTACGCCAAATTCTGACCTGACCGTCGCAGCAGAAACCAGACGACGTTTTTCCAAACTTCAGTCATCCAGTTTTGGTGATCAGGTTCTACTGGAGCCTGGAGGGAACTGACAGGAGGAGAACCCAGTGTGGTTCTGCTGCTGCAGACACCTGACGAAGGTCACTTGACCAAAACGTCTTGAGATAAAAGCCTTGTAAGTGAAGACGGTGTGCAGGAGTCTACAGATTTAGATTTGTAAAGACGATCTGTGTAGAGAACGTCTGCTGCTGCAGCCGATCCGCCTCAAGGTTCTATGTGTTGGTTCTATGTGTTGTGTGTCCAGATGCTCTTCTGCACACCGCTGCTGTAAAGAGCTGTCCTTTCTGTTAGCTTGAACCAGTCTGACCTCTGACCTCTCATTCACAAGCTGTTTTCTCTGTAAACTC
>NC_136014.1:28718780-28724246 GCF_048128805.1 Centroberyx gerrardi
CCATCTGTGATCTCCTGTGTGTTTTATATTACTGACTTAAAAATGTACAAAATGTTCAGATGTCTGAATAATACTGAGTGTGTGTGTGTGTGTGTGTGTGTGTGTGTGTGTGTGTGTGTGTGTGTGTGTGTGTGTGTGTTGCAGAGATGAGGAGTTCTCAGTCAGTTCTGTTTTGGCATCAGATGTGATCCACGCTACCAGGAAGGACGTTCCCTGTATCTTCAGAGTGAGTCACTGTCCCCTCCTGCTTTAATATAGGATCCTCTGTACTCACTGTCCCCTCCTGCTTTAATATAGGATCCTCTGTACTCACTGTCCCCTCCTGCTTTAATATAGGATCCTCTGTACTCACTGTCCCCTCCTGCTTTAATATAGGATCCTCTGTACTCACTGTCCCCTCCTGCTCTATATTTGACTCACTTACAGATTATTGAACAGTGTTATTAGTGTTGTTATTGACCCCTGACCCCCCCCCCCAGGTCACCTCCTCCCTGCTCAGCTCCCCCCTGCGCTCCGTCTCTCTCCTGGTTCTGGCGGAGAGCGAGGCGGAGAAGCGGAGGTGGGTGGGGATCCTGGAGGGTCTGCAGAACATCCTGACCAAGAACCTGCTGAGGAACCGACAGGTGCACATTCTGCAGGAGGCCTACGACTCCTCACTGCCTGTCATAAAGACCACTCTGTCTGCTGCAGTACTGGGTTAGTACTACTACTGAAATACTACTGTAATACTACTGTAGTACTACTGTAATACTGTTGTAATACAACTCTTCACTTCTTGACTCTGTCTGCTGCAGTACTGGGTCAGTACTACTACTGAAATACTACAACTACTGTACTACTACTACTACTTCTGTAATACTACTGCTACTGTAATACAGCTGAGGAACCGTCAGGTCCACCTTCTGTAAAGACAACTGCTGCAGTACTGGGTTAGTACTACTGCTGAAATACTACTACTACTGTACTACTACTACTCAAATACTGCTGAGGAACCGTCAGTTGAACGTTCTGCAGGCCGACAACTGCTTATTAAAGGAACAGTTCATCCAAAAATGAAAATGTAGTCATGTCAGTCAGTCTGTCCACAGAACACACAGACAGGTCCAGGTCCAGGTCCAGGTCCAGGTCCTTCTGCAGAACAGCTGAAGGGAGCAGGAACAGGAACCGGTTCGCTTATAACCGGAACACTTATTTGCAGTTTTTGGAACTCTAACGGCCTGCAGCAGCTTGTGTTGTTTTGAAGGCTGCGACAGAGCGGCCCTGTCAACTCACTGTGTGTTAACTGGACAACAGACTGACAACAGACTGACAGCAAGGTGACAACAGACTGACAGCAAGGTGACAACAGACTGACAACAGACTGACAACAGACTGACAGCGAGGTGACAACAGACTGACAGCAAGGTGACAACAGACTGACAGCAAGGTGACAACAGACTGACAGCAAGGTGACAACAGACTGACAACAGACTGACAACAGACTGACAGCGAGGTGACAACAGACTGACAGCAAGGTGACAACAGACTGACAGCAAGGTGACAACAGACTGACAGCAAGGTGACAACAGACTGACAACAGACTGACAACAGACTGACAGCGAGGTGACAACAGACTGACAGCAAGGTGACAACAGACTGACAACAGACTGACAACAGACTGACAGCAAGGTGACAACAGACTGACAGCAAGGTGACAACAGACTGACAGCAAGGTGACAACAGACTGACAACAGACTGACAGCAAGGTGACGTGAGACAAGTTTCTGATTGACAGAAACTGAAGAAGAAGAAGAAACAGGACGGACAAACCCCGTCTTTATTGGTCACATGCAACCATCAACAACACATGCACACGGCGGCTGACACACACACACACATGCATTTAATGGCGCCGTGAAATTTGTTCTCCGCATTTTCCCATCTTGGCCCGTCCTTCCTCTGCGGGGCAGGCCAGGAGCGGCGGGCGGCTTCATACAGCGCCCGGGGACCGACTTCTTAACGTTCATCGCTGGTCAGGCGACGATCTTCTTGCATGTTTTTAGTGGGGGTTCTTATCAATGTTATCTGGAGGAAACCCCAAGTGAGCACGGGGAGAACATGCAAACTCCACACAGAAAGGCCCTTTTTACGAGATAACCCACCTGGGCACGAGGCACCGAAGGCATGGGGGGAACACGCCCCGGTGCCAACAGCGACCCAGACGGGAATCGAACCCACGACCTTCTTGCTGTGAGGCGACAGAATGTTGTTGCTGGAGAATCATCTAGCTGTTCAAAATGCTTAATGATCAGTAAGAGGAATCTTTAGTGTGGTCGCTTAGCGATGCCGGTGAATTAGGCAAATCTGGAACCAGAACTAAATTGGAACAGGTTCTCAATGCCCAGCAGGTTCTGCTGAGTTCTGCTGCAGATAGATTCTTCATTGAACTGATTGATGACTCATCTGTCTCTCTCTCTCTCTCTCTTTCTCTCTTCTCTCTCTCTTTCTCTCTTCTCTCTCTCTTTCTCTCTTCTCTCTCTCTTTCTCTCTTCTCTCTCTCTTTCTCTCTTCTCTCTCTCTTTCTCTCTTCTCTCGCTTTCTCCTCTCTCTCTCTGTCTCTCTGTCTCTCTTTCTCTCTCTCTCTCTCTCTCTCTCTCTCTCTGTCTCTCTCTCTCTCTCTCTCTCTCTCTCTCTCTCTGCAGATCGGGAGCGGATCGCCCTGGGAACTGAGGACGGGCTGTTTGTGGTGGAGGTGACCAGAGATGGTGAGACAGACATACAGACAGGTTAAGGTAGTTCAGGGCAGTTCAGGGCAGTTCAGGGCAGTCCAGGGCAGTTCAGGGCAGTTCAGGGCAGTTCAGGGTAGTCCATGGTAGTCCATGGTAGTCCATGGTAGTCCATGGTAGTTCAGGGCAGTTCAGGGCAGTTCAGGGCAGTTCAGGGTAGTTCAGGGCAGTTCAGGGTAGTCCATGGTAGTCCAGGGTAGTCCATGGTAGTCCATGGTAGTCCAGGGTAGTTCAGGGTAGTCCAGGGCAGTTCAGGGTAGTTCAGGGCAGTTCAGGGCAGTCCAGGGTAGTCCATGGTAGTCCAGGGCAGTTCAGGGCAGTTCAGGGTAGTTCAGGGTAGTCCAGGGTAGTTCAGGGTAGTCCATGGTAGTCCATGGTAGTTCAGGGCAGTTCAGGGTAGTCCAGGGTAGTTCAGGGTAGTTCAGGGTAGTTCAGGGTAGTTCAGGGTAGTTCAGGGTAGTTCAGGGTAGTCCAGGGTAGTCCAGGGTAGTCCAGGGCAGTTCAGGGTAGTTCAGGGTAGTTCAGGGCAGTTCAGGGTAGTCCAGCTGTAATCGTTGTGTGTGGAAGTGAAAGACTCAAATCTCTCTCCTATGATCCCAATCTGCAACGTCACGATTAGATCAAACATGTTTGATTTTATCGGGGCTCGTCTTTGCGTGATCATGTGGTTTTCGCTCGTCAAAGACTCAAATCTTAACGGCAATTTTCAATAGCCGATGAAAACGGAGATTGCGACAGACGAGGCAAGAGGGGAAAATTACATAAGTGTAAACACAAGATCCAACGTGTGTGATGGCTGAGCCGGGAAAGAACAACAATTTTTTTATGCAAATCGCAGCACAAACCACAGTTGCTGTAAGTCGTCTGGGCTGCATGTTTGTTTTGGTATCAAAATATCACAGAAAAATACATTCACATAAAAAAATACATTCACATAAAAAAATACATTCACATAAAAAAATACATTCACATAAAAAAATACATTCTCTGGAGTGCAGGTGAACCACGGAAAATCACATTCTCCTGAGAGAACTGCGGCCGCTTATTCTCAGTCTTTTGTGTCGGGTCTGTGGTGTTTTGGTTTGTGCTCCTCAGACAGCTGCTGCTGTGTCTGCAGCACAAGAGACTGGAAATCTGCACATTTCAGTTGTTAAATGTGCGCTGCTCAATCTTTTCATTGTAGTTTATGATTGGAATTTTTTTTAATGTGTCCCCAGCTTTAGTTCACCCCCACCCCTCTCTCTCTCTCCAGTGATCGTGCGAGCAGCAGACTGTAAGAAGGTGTATCAGACAGACAGGCAGACAGGCAGACAGACAGGTTAACATGCTGTCTCTCTCTCCAGTGATCGTGCGAGCAGCAGACTGTAAGAAGGTGTATCAGACAGACAGGCAGACAGACAGACAGACAGGTTAACATGCTGTCTCTCTCTCCAGTGATCGTGCGAGCAGCAGACTGTAAGAAGGTGTATCAGATCGAGCTTCTTCCTAAAGAGAAGCTGCTGGCGGTTCTGTGTGGGAGGAACCGTCACGTGCACCTGCACCCCTGGGGCGAGCTGGAGGGCGCCGACGCCGCCTTCGACATCAAGCTGACCGAGACCAAAGGCTGCCAGGCGCTGACCACCGGCCTGCTGCGGCCCGGGGGCCCCGCCTGCCTGCTGGCTGCCGTCAAACGCCAGGTCAGACTAACTCCCACAATGCACCTGGAGACTCACTATCTAACTAACTGACTAATTAACTAACTAACCAGCTAGTTTAACCTGGAAACTAACCAACTAACCAGACAGTAGTTAGTGTTGATTTTCTTGTTGATCCACTGACTTCTGATTGATTATCTATTGATTGAAGACAGCAGAAGAAGAGCAGGTTCCTCTGTGGGGAAAACAAGGAGTTCTGCTCCAGGTCCAGTTCTAATGTTAAGGTTGTGGTTCTTTTCCTGTACTAATGTTCTGCTCCTGTTCTGATGTTCTTGTTCTGGCCCTGTTCTAACATTATGGTTGTTGTTCTGGTTCAGTTCTAACGTTGTGTTCCTGCTCCTGTAATGTTCTGGTCCTGTTCCGACCTTGTTCTCCTGGTTCTGCAGGTTCTGTGTTATGAGCTGACGCGGGCGCGGCCGCACCACAAGAAGCTGTGGGAGGTGCAGGCTCCGGGCGTGGCTCAGTGGCTGGGCATGGTGCGGGAGCGTCTGTGCGTGGGTTACCCATCGGGCTTCGCGCTGCTCGCCCTGCAGGGCGAGGCGTCGCCCGTCAGCCTGGTGAGCCCGGCCGACCCGTCGCTGTCCTTCCTGTCCCAGCAGCCTCTGGACGCGCTGCACGCTCTGGAGGTGGGAAGCTCCGAGCTGCTGCTGTGCTTCAGCCAGCTGGGCGTCTACGTCGACGCCCAGGGGCGCCGCTCCCGCAGCCAGGAGCTGATGTGGCCCGCCACGCCGCTCGCCTGCAGTACGTATCAATATTAGTATTACTGATGAAATAAAACGTGATGTGGTCAGCAGTACAGGATGTATCTGTATAGATATTAAATTAATGAGACAGGAGTGAAGTGAAACCTGCAGCTGATCCACACTCTGCTGCCCTCTGCTGGATGAGAACCATAAAGACTCAAACCTGCTGCCTGACTGTTAAAACCTGTCTGACTGTTAAAACCTGTCTGACTGTTAAAACCTGTCTGACTGTTAAAACCTGCTGTCTGACTGTTAAAACCTGTC
>NC_136014.1:28724446-28729446 GCF_048128805.1 Centroberyx gerrardi
AACACCTGAACACTTTAGTCCAGCGCAGTTACCTCAACATGATAATACTACACCTGAACACTACACCTTAAAACTACATCTTAACACTGTAACACCTTAACACTACAACATAACACCTCAATACTACAACATAACACCTCAACACTATACCTTAACACCACACCTCAACACTATACCTTACCACCTCAACACTACAACTTAACGCCTCAACACTACAACATAACACCTCAACACTACACCTTACCACCTCAACACTACAACATAACACCTCAACACTACACCTTATCACCTCAACACTATAACATAACACCTCAACACTACACCTTAACGCTTCAACACTATAACATAACACCTCAACACTATAAAATAACACCTCAACACTACAACATAACACCTCAACACTATAAAATAACACCTCAACACTACAACATAACACCTCAACACTATACCTTACCACCTCAACACTACACCTTAACGCTTCAACACTATAAAATAACACCTCAACACTACAACTTAATGCCTCAACACTACACCTTACCGCCTCAACACTACAACATAACACCTCAACACTACAACTTAACGCCTCAACACTACAACTTAACGCCTCAACACTACACCTTACCACCTCAACACTACACCTTACCACCTCAACACCTCAACACTACAACATAACACCTCAACACTACAACTTCACGCCTCAACACTACAACTTCACGCCTCAACACTACAACATAACACCTCAACACTACACCTTACCACCTCAACACTACACCTTACCACCTCAACACTACAACATAACACCTCAACACTACACCTTACCACCTCAACACTATAACATAACACCTCAACACTATACCTTACCACCTCAACACTACACCTTAACGCTTCAACACTATAACATAACACCTCAACACTATAAAATAACACCTCAACACTACAACATAACACCTCAACACTATACCTTACCACCTCAACACTACACCTTAACGCTTCAACACTATAAAATAACACCTCAACACTACACCTTACCGCCTCAACACTACAACATAACACCTCAACACTACACCTTACCACCTCAACACTACAACTTACCACCTCAACACTACAACTTAACGCCTCAACACTACAACTTAACGCCTCAACACTACAACATAACACCTCAACACTACAACTTAACGCCTCAACACTACAACTTAACGCCTCAACACTACAACATAACACCTCAACACTACACCTTACCACCTCAACACTACAACATAACACCTCAACACTACAACATAACACCTCAACACTACACCTTACCACCTCAACACTACAACTTACCACCTCAACACTACAACATAACACCTCAACACTACACCTTACCACCTCAACACTACAACTTAACGCCTCAACACTACAACTTAATGCCTCAACACTACAACATAACACCTCAACACTACAACTTCACGCCTCAACACTACAACTTCACGCCTCAACACTACAACTTCACGCCTCAACACTACAACATAACACCTCAACACTACACCTTACCACCTCAACACTACACCTTACCACCTCAACACTACAACATAACACCTCAACACTACACCTTACCACCTCAACACTACACCTTACCACCTCAACACTACAACATAACACCTCAACACTACACCTTACCACCTCAACACTATAACATAACACCTCAACACTATACCTTACCACCTCAACACTACACCTTAACGCTTCAACACTATAACATAACACCTCAACACTATAAAATAACACCTCAACACTACAACATAACACCTCAACACTATACCTTACCACCTCAACACTACACCTTAATGCTTCAACACTATAAAATAACACCTCAACACTACACCTTACCGCCTCAACACTACAACATAACACCTCAACACTACACCTTACCACCTCAACACTACAACTTACCACCTCAACACTACAACTTAACTCCTCAACACTACAACTTAACGCCTCAACACTACAACATAACACCTCAACACTACAACTTAACGCCTCAACACTACAACTTAACACCTCAACACTACAACATAACACCTCAACACTACACCTTACCACCTCAACACTACAACATAACACCTCAACACTACAACATAACACCTCAACACTACACCTTACCACCTCAACACTACAACTTACCACCTCAACACTACACCTTACCACCTCAACACTACAACTTACCACCTCAACACTACAACATAACACCTCAACACTACACCTTACCACCTCAACACTACAACTTAACGCCTCAACACTACAACATAACACCTTAACACTACACGTCAACACAGCAGCTGAACACCTTAAAACTGTCTGTCTCCCTGTCTGCCTGTCTGTCCTCCAGAGGGAGACCTTGCCATCCCAGAAACATCAGATAACAGTAAGAAGCTTATGGTTCGAACCCGCAGCAAGAGGAAGTTCCTGTTCAAGGTTCCTGAGGAGGAGCGACTGCAGCAGAGGAGGTGACTGATGCCCCCCTCCTGCCCCCCCCCCCTCCTGTCCCTCCACCTCCCCCCTCCTGCCCCCCCCCTCCTGTCCCTCCACCTCCCCCCCCTCCTGCCCCCCCACCTCCCCCCCCCTCCTGCCCCCCCCCCTCCTGTCCCTCCACCTCCCCCCCCCCTCCTGCCCCCCCCTCCTGTCCCTCCACCTCCCCCCCTCCTGTCCCCCCACCTCCCCCACCTCCTCCCCTCAGTCACAGTCACATCCTGTCTGTCTCAACTGAATAAACACAGCCAGTACACTGTATACTGTATATACTTATACATAACTGCCTGTGTGTGTGTGTGTGTGTGTGTGTGTGTGTGTGTGTGTGTGTGCAGGGAGATGCTGAGGGATCCTGAGTTGAGGTCGAAGATGATTTCTAATCCGACCAACTTCAACCATGTGGCTCATATGGGACCAGGAGACGGGATGCAGGTTCTGATGGACCTTCCTCTGGTAACTGATGATGCTCCTCTCCTCTCCTCTCCCCTCCTCCTCTCCTCTCCTCTCCTCTCCTCTCCTCTCCCCTCCTCTCCTCTCCTCTCCTCTCCTCTCCTCTTCTGTCTCCTCCTCTCCTCTCCTCTCCTCTCCTCTCCTCTCCTCTCCTCTCCTCTCCTCTCCTCTCCCCTCCTCTCCTCTCCTCTCCTCTCCTCTTCTGTCTCCTCCTCTCCTCTCCTCTCCCCTCCTCCTCTCCTCTCCTCTTCTGTCTCCTCCTCTCCTCTCCTCTTCCGTCTCCTCCTCTCCTCTCCTCTCCTCTCCTCTCCTCTCCTCTTCTGTCTCCTCCTCTCCTCTCCTCTCCCCTCCTCCTCTCCTCTCCTCTCCTCTTCTGTCTCCTCCTCTCCTCTCCTCTCCCCTCCTCCTCTCCTCTCCTCTCCTCTTCTGTCTCCTCCTCTCCTCTCCTCTCCCCTCCTCCTCTCCTCTCCTCTCCTCTTCTGTCTCCTCCTCTCCTCTCCTCTCCTCTCCTCCTCTCCTCTCCTCTCCTCTTCCGTCTCCTCCTCTCCTCTCCTCTCCTCTCCTCTTCCCTCCCCTCCTCTCCTCCTCTCCTCCTCTCCTCTCCTCTTCCCTCCTCTCCTCTCTTCTCCTCCTCTCCTCCTCTTCCCTCCTCTCCTCCTCTCATCAGATCTCCATGTATTTAATGGCGGGGTAGTGATGTCACAGTGATCTTTTTCCCTCAGCAGCAGCAGGAAGTGATGTAACGCTACAACAGGAAGTCCAGCTTGTTTCTGACAAGCTAGCATCCACTGACACTCTACTGACATTTCTGACAATCTACTGACACTCTATCGACACTACTGACACTCTACTGACACTACTGACACTCTACTGACACTCTACTGACACTACTGACACTCTACTGACACTACTGACACTCTACTGACACTCTGACACTCTACTGACTCTACTGACACTCTACTGACACTACTGACACTCTACTGACACTCTGACACTCTACTGACTCTACTGACACTCTACTGACACTACTGACACTCTACTGACACTCTACTGACTCTACTGACACTATTGGCACTCTACTGAGACTACTGACACTGCTGACACTCTACTGACACTACTGACACTCTACTGACACTCTGACACTCTACTGACACTACTGACACTCTACTGACACTCTACTGACTCTACTGACACTCTATTGGCACTCTACTGACACTGCTGACACTCTACTGAGACTACTGACACACTACTTACACTCTACTGACACTGACACTACTGAGATGCTGAGATGCTGACACTCCACTGACACTCTACTGACACTCTACTGAGACTACTGGCACTACTGACACTCTACTGACACTACTGGCACTCTATTGGCACTCTACTGAGACTACTGACACTGCTGACACTCTACTGAGACTACTGACACTCTATTGACACTACTGACACTCTACTTAGACTCTACTGACATTGACACTCTACTCAGACTGCTGACACTCCACTGACACTCTGATACTCTACTGAGTCTGCTGACACTACTGACACTACTGAGACTCTACTGAGTCTACTGACACTCTACTGAGATTCTACTGACACTGACACTACTGAGACTGCTGACACTCTACTGACACTCTACTGACACTGCACTGTGACTCTACTGACACTCTACTGACACTGCACTGTGACTCTACTGACACTCTACTGACACTGCACTGTGACTCTACTGACACTCTACTGACACTCTACTGAGCATTACAGCCAGTAGGAAGGAGGTCAGAAGTCAAATGGAACAAATATTCCTTTGACCCTAGAATGATGAAGTGCTGGAGATGAGTGTTTTGTCTCCATGGTAACCGGAGTCAGATGCTGTGGTTTCTGTCTCTATGGTAACCGGAGTCAGATGCTGTGGTTTCCGTCTCCATGGTAACCGGAGTCAGATGCTGTGGTTTCTGTCTCTATGGTAACCGGAGTCAGATGCTGTGGTTTCCGTCTCCATGGTAACCGGAGTCAGATGCTGTGGTTTCTGTGTGGAGTGTTGTTGT
>NC_136014.1:28734446-28739446 GCF_048128805.1 Centroberyx gerrardi
AACTAGTAAACTTAAACTAATAAACTTGTTAAACTAGTGAACTTGTTAAACTAGTGAACTTGTTAAACTAGTAAACTTAAACTAATAAACTTGTTAAACTAGTGAACTTGTTAAACGAGTGAACTTGTTAAACTAGTAAACTTAAACTAATAAACTTGTTAAACTAGTAAACTTAAACTAATAAACTTGTTAAACTAGTGAACTTGTTAAACGAGTAAACTTAAACTAGTGAACTTGTTAAACTAGTAAACTTAAACTAATAAACTTGTTAAACTAGTGAACTTGTTAAACTAGTAAACTTAAACTAATAAACTTGTTAAACTAGTGAACTTGTTAAACTAGTAAACTTAAACTAATAAACTTGTTAAACTAGTGAACTTGTTAAACTAGTAAACTTAAACTAATAAACTTGTTAAACTAGTGAACTTGTTAAACTAGTAAACTGTTGAACTAGTGAACCTGTTAAACTAATAAACTTGTTAAACTAGTGAACCTGTTAAACTAGAAAACTGTTGAACTAGTGAACTTGTTAAACTAGTGAACTTGTTAAACTAGTAAACTTAAACTAATAAACTTGTTAAACTAGTGAACTTGTTAAACTAGTAAACTTAAACTAGTGAACTTGTTAAACTAGTAAACTTAAACTAATAAACTTGTTAAACTAGTAAACTTGTTAAACTAGTAAACTTAAACTAATAAACTTGTTAAACAAGTGAACCTGTTAAACTCGTGAACTTGTTAACCTAGTAAACTTAAACTAATAAACTTGTTAAACAAGTGAACCTGTTAAACTCGTGAACTTGTTAACCTAGTAAACTTAAACTAATAAACTTGTTAAACTAGTGAACCTGTTAAACTCGTGAACTTGTTAAACTAGTAAACTTGTTAAACTAGTGAACTTGTTAAACTAGTAAACTTAAACTAATAAACTTGTCAAACTAGTAAACTTAAACTAATAAACTTGTTAAACTAGTAAACTTGTTAAACTAGTGAACTTGTTAAACTAGTAAACTTAAACTAATAAACTTGTTAAACTAGTAAACTTAAACTAATAAACTTGTTAAACTAGTGAACTTGTTAAACGAGTAAACTTAAACTAGTGAACTTGTTAAACTAGTGAACTTGTTAAACTAGTAAACTTAAACTAATAAACTTGTTAAACTAGTGAACTTGTTAAACTAGTGAACTTGTTAAACTAGTAAACTTAAACTAATAAACTTGTTAAACTAGTGAACTTGTTAAACTAGTAAACTTAAACTAATAAACTTGTTAAACTAGTGAACTTGTTAAACTAGTGAACTTGTTAAACTAGTAAACTTAAACTAATAAACTTGTTAAACTAGTGAACTTGTTAAACTAGTAAACTGTTGAACTAGTGAACTTGTTAAACTAGTAAACTTAAACTAATAAACTTGTTAAACTAAAACTTGTTAAACTAGTAAACTTAAACTAATAAACTTGTTAAACTAATAAACTTGTTAAACTAATAAACTTAAACTAATAAACTTGTTAAACCAGTAAACTTGTTAAACTAGTGAACTTGTTAAACTAGTAAAATTGTTAAACTAGTGAACTTGTTAAACTAGTAAACTTAAACTAATAAACTTGTTAAACTAGTGAACTTGTTAAACTAATAAACTTGTTAAACTAGTAAACTTAAACTAATAAAATTGTTAAACTAATAAACTTGTTAAACTAGTAAACTTAAACTAATAAACTTGTTGAACTAGTGAACTTGTTAAACTAGTGAACTTGTTAAACTAATAAACTTGTTGAACTAGTGAACTTGTTAAACTAGTGAACTTGTTAAACTAATAAACTTGTTAAACTAGTAAACTTAAACTAATAAACTTGTTAAACTAGTAAACTTGTTAAACTAGTGAACTTGTTAAACTAATAAACTTGTTAAACTAGTAAACTTAAACTAATAAACTTGTTAAACTAATAAACTTGTTAAACTAGTAAACGTGTTAAACTAGTGAACTTGTTAAACTAGTAAACTTTTTAAACTAGTAAACTTGTTAAACTAGTAAACTTGTTAAACTAGTGAACTTGTTAAACTAGTAAACTTAAACTAATAAACTTGTTAAACTAGTAAACTTAAACTAATAAACTTGTTAAACTAGTGAACTTGTTAAACGAGTAAACTTAAACTAGTGAACTTGTTAAACTAGTGAACTTGTTAAACTAGTAAACTTAAACTAATAAACTTGTTAAACTAGTGAACTTGTTAAACTAGTAAACTTAAACTAATAAACTTGTTAAACTAGTGAACTTGTTAAACTAGTAAACTTAAACTAATAAACTTGTTAAACTAGTGAACTTGTTAAACTAGTAAACTTAAACTAATAAACTTGTTAAACTAGTGAACTTGTTAAACTAGTAAACTGTTGAACTAGTGAACCTGTTAAACTAATAAACTTGTTAAACTAGTGAACCTGTTAAACTAGAAAACTGTTGAACTAGTGAACTTGTTAAACTAGTGAACTTGTTAAACTAGTAAACTTAAACTAATAAACTTGTTAAACTAGTGAACTTGTTAAACTAGTAAACTTAAACTAATAAACTTGTTAAACTAGTAAACTGTTGAACTAGTGAACTTGTTAAACTAGTAAACTTAAACTAATAAACTTGTTAAACTAATAAACTTGTTAAACTAGTAAACTTAAACTAATAAACTTGTTAAACTAATAAACTTGTTAAACTAATAAACTTAAACTAATAAACTTGTTAAACCAGTAAACTTGTTAAACTAGTGAACTTGTTAAACTAGTAAAATTGTTAAACTAGTGAACTAGTTTAACTAGTAAACTTAAACTAATAAACTTGTTAAACTAGTGAACTTGTTAAACTAGTGAACTTGTTAAACTAGTAAAATTGTTAAACTAGTGAACTTGTTAAACTAGTAAACTTAAACTAATAAACTTGTTAAACTAGTGAACTTGTTAAACTAATAAACTTGTTAAACTAGTAAACTTAAACTAATAAAATTGTTAAACTAATAAACTTGTTAAACTAGTAAACTTAAACTAATAAACTTGTTGAACTAGTGAACTTGTTAAACTAGTGAACTTGTTAAACTAATAAACTTGTTAAACTAGTAAACTTAAACTAATAAACTTGTTAAACTAGTGAACTTGTTAAACTAATAAACTTAAACTAATAAACTTGTTAAACTAGTAAACGTGTTAAACTAGTGAACTTGTTAAACTAGTAAACTTGTTAAACTAGTGAACTTGTTAAACTAATAAACTTGTTAAACTAGTGAACTGTTAATCTAGTAAACTTGTTAAACTAGTGAACTTGTTAAACTAATAAACTTGTTAAACTAGTGAACTTGTTAAACTAGTAAACTTGTTAAACTAGTGAACTTGTTAATCTAGTAAACTTGTTAAACTAGTAAACTTGTTAATCTAGTAAACTTGTTAAACTAGTAAACTTGTTAAACTAGTAAACTTAAACTAAAAAACCTGTTAAACTAATAAACTTGTTAAACTAGTGAACTTGTTAAACTAATAAACTTGTTAAATTAGTAAACTTAAACTAATAAACTTGTTAAACTAATAAACTTGTTAAACTAGTAAACTTAAACTAATAAACTTGTTAAACTAGTAAACTTGTTAAACTAGTGAACTTGTTAAACTAGTAAACTTAAACTAATAAACTTGTTAAACTAGTAAACAAACTAATAAACTTGTTAAACTAGTAAACTTGTTAAACTAGTGAACTTAAACTAATAAACTTGTTAAACTAGTAAACTTAAACTAACAAACTTGTTAAACTAGTAAACTTGTTAAACTAGTAAACTTGTTGAGGTCCTGGTGTGGTCCAGGTCTTCATGATGTGGTCCAGGTCTTCATGGTGTGGTCTAGATCTTCATGGTGTAGTCCAGGTCTTCATGGTGTGGTCCAGGTCTTCATGGTGTGGTCCAGGTCTTCATGATGTGGTCTAGATCTTCATGGTGTGGTCCAGGTCTTCATGGTGTGGTCCAGGTCTTCATGATGTGGTCTAGATCTTCATGGTGTGGTCCAGGTCTTCATGGTGTGGTCCAGGTCTTCATGGTGTGGTCCAGGTGGAGAAGAGCTCCCTCTAGATGAGGTGCAGAGGGAGGAGTTATATGGAGGTGGAGATGTTCTCTCCTGGTTCTCTGCTGGTTCTCTTCTTGTTCTGGACTCCGAACCTGCAGAGTTTCTCATCAGTGACTGAAGGTTTTATTTTGTCCAAATGATCAGAGAGTTCTGACTGGAACGTTCTAATGCAGCACAGAACAAATTAGACATTTAACAGATTTAATAATCAAATAAATAAAACCCAACGCTGTTCCGACCCAGGTTCCCCTCAGGAGCATCAGTTTCATGTGTAATGTAAAGAACACAGTAGAGCACAGAGGAACCCAGTGGAACACAGAGGAACCCAGTAGAACACAGAGGAACCCAGTGGAACACAGAGGAGCACAGAGGAACCCAGTGGAACACAGAGGAACACAGAGGAACCCAGTAGAACACAGAGGAACACAGAGGAACCCAGTGGAACACAGAGGAACACAGTGGAACACAGAGGAACACAGAGGAACCCAGTGGAACACAGAGGAACCCAGTGGAACACAGAGGAACCCAGTAGAACACAGAGGAACCCAGTGGAACACAGAGGAACACAGTGGAACCCAGTGGAACACAAAGGAACCCAGTGGAACACAAAGGAACCCAGTGGAACCCAGTGTGTTCTCTGCTCTGACCAGCAGGGGGAACCAGACTCTGACCCAGTTTCTGGTCTTTGTTCTTCTGACAGAGAACAAGCTGCTGACTGAACCTCCTCCGGCTTTTACTGATGATGTTTAGTGTTTGTGTTTCCTGACATCATCTGGTGACATCATCTGGTGACATCATCTGGTTCTGCTGCTTCAGACAAATAAATATGAGAGGAAAGTCATTTTGTGTGTTCAGGTGTTTACATCAATAATTCATGTTTTTTAGAAAGAAAGGAAGACAGGAGAGAGAGAG
>NC_136014.1:28741946-28749446 GCF_048128805.1 Centroberyx gerrardi
CAGGTGAGGTTCTCTTCCAGCTGCAGGTTCTCTCCAGGTTCTCCAGCAGAACGTCTGGTTCCTCTGCAGTTCGTCACGGTTCTGATGAGCAGCTTCTTCCTCATGATGAGAAACTTTCAAATGACGTTTCACAACCTGTTGCTTCTTCTGCCAAGTTATTCCTGTTTACTACAGGAAGGTGTTGAAACCACACACACACACACACACACACACACACACACACACACACACACACACACACACACACACACTCACACTATACTACATTCCCACTGAGCAGCTTCACTCTGATCAGGTTTAACAGTGAAGTGAAGTCTGGTCTCAGTGAGTCTTCTGGGTAAAAGCCTGAAGAGACAGACAATGAAACCTCAGTGGATCAGATCAGATTATTGTTTCTTTACTTTTTTTTTGTAGCTCCCCCCCCCCCAGAGGACAAGAGTGACAAATCTAACCACGTTGAACCTGCTGCATCCTGTCAGTCAAACCTGTCAGTGACTCAACAGGAAGTGGCTGCTCCAGTCCAGGTTCTGAACTTCCTCCTTCACAGAACAAACGCTGCAACATGAAATACTAATTTCCTCTGAACCGCTGCAGTGTTTTTAGAGTTAGATGAACTTTATTATCCCACATGAGTTAGATGAACTTTATTATCCCACGAGTTAGATGAACTTTATTATCCTACATGAGTTAGATGAACTTTATTATCCCACGAGTTAGATGAACTTTATTATCCCACGAGTTAGATGAACTTTATTATCCTACATGAGTTAGATGAACTTTATTATCCCACGAGTTAGATGAACTTTATTATCCTACATGAGTTAGATGAACTTTATTATCCCACATGAGTTAGATGAACTTTATTATCCCACGAGTTAGATGAACTTTATTATCCTACATGAGTTAGATGAACTTTATTATCCCACGAGTTAGATGAACTTTATTATCCCACATGAGTTAGATGAACTTTATTATCCCACGAGTTAGATGAACTTTATTATCCCACATGAGTTAGATGAACTTTATTATCCCACATGAGTTAGATGAACTTTATTATCCCACGAGTTAGATGAACTTTATTATCCCACATGAGTTAGATGAACTTTATTATCCCACGAGTTAGATGAACTTTATTATCCCACATGAGTTAGATGAACTTTATTATCCCACATGAGTTAGATGAACTTTATTATCCCACATGAGTTAGATGAACTTTATTATCCCACGAGTTAGATGAACTTTATTATCCCACGAGTTAGATGAACTTTATTATCCCACGAGTTAGATGAACTTTATTATCCCACATGAGTTAGATGAACTTTATTATCCCACATGAGTTAGATGAACTTTATTATCCCACATGAGTTAGATGAACTTTATTATCCCACATGAGTTAGATGAACTTTATTATCCCACATGAGTTAGATGAACTTTATTATCCCATGAGTTAGATGAACTTTATTATCCCACGAGTTAGATGAACTTTATTATCCCACGAGTTAGATGAACTTTATTATCCTACATGAGTTAGATGAACTTTATTATCCCACGAGTTAGATGAACTTTATTATCCCACGAGTTAGATGAACTTTATTATCCCACATGAGTTAGATGAACTTTATTATCCCATGAGTTAGATGAACTTTATTATCCCACATGAGTTAGATGAACTTTATTATCCCACGAGTTAGATGAACTTTATTATCCTACATGAGTTAGATGAACTTTATTATCCCACGAGTTAGATGAACTTTATTATCCCACATGAGTTAGATGAACTTTATTATCCCATGAGTTAGATGAACTTTATTATCCCACATGAGTTAGATGAACTTTATTATCCCACATGAGTTAGATGAACTTTATTATCCCACGAGTTAGATGAACTTTATTATCCTACATGAGTTAGATGAACTTTATTATCCTACATGAGTTAGATGAACTTTATTATCCCACGAGTTAGATGAACTTTATTATCCTACATGAGTTAGATGAACTTTATTATCCTACATGAGTTAGATGAACTTTATTATCCCACACGGGGAAACTCAATGCGGCGAGACAACAGAGAAACACAGAAACACAACAGTGATAAAAACAGTCGCCACTGTACGAACTCCTCGGCTGCTGAGCATTAAACAGAAACAGCAGCGGGACTCAGAGACGCTGCCAGAGGCCAGGTGGACCAGGTAGACCAGTTCCCTGTTCGGGGGGGTTCTTGTGTTGAAGATGTCCGTCAGAGAGTCCATTTGGGTCCCAGTGATTTTACTCCCGGTGGACACGATGTTCCTCATCTTTTTCTTCTGTGAGATGTTTGTGTTGCCGTAGCAACAGGTAATACAGAAGGTTAGAAAGCTCTCTAGGAAGGATTTATAAAACAGTTTTAAAAGTTGTCGGACAGTTTCCTCAAGGAGTCGAGCCTCTGCTGCTGCTGGATGTGATCAACATGTTGCCCCGTTTCAGTCTGTCATCGCTCCGAGGTTCTGGTCTGTTCTGAGACCATCTGGATTTGTTGCTGAGGGGGAGACTGAGTTTTCCTCAAGTCAATACCGTAAAACTTCAATTAATAGCCCGAGCTTTTATTTGCTTCAAACACTGAACTCAACCGGCCTATATTTGGGACAGGCGTCTATATGGGACAGGCCTTTAATTCCTTTCACACAAAACTCTTGCTCAGCAAAGATGGGAAATACTATCAAATTGTTTATTTAAACCAGTACCGTATGAATATTACTTGTATAAAAATTAGGCTATCGAAAACATATCAATTACGAATCATTCATTTGATCTCGCTCCGAGAGACAGCGCATCTAGGCCAACCTCATGCACTGAGAGAGAGAGAGAGAGAGAGCGAGCGAGCGAGCCCCTATCAAAATACCGGTAGCCTAGCTACTGTGCCGCCATGGCGATCAGCAAATGTGACTGACGTTTGAATGCAAGTAAAAAAAATAATAAACTGCTTCTCAGCGTCAATGGCAACCGGCTTCTAATTGAGACCGGCCTTTATTTGTCAAAACGTGCAGCCACACCCGGCCGGTAAAAGGGACTCTGCCTTTAATTGAAGTTTTACGGTATGCATTTCTTTAGTTTTTGAAATATTTAGAACCAGTGAAGAGTTGCTGCACCAGATCACACAGTCCTCCAGTACAGGACCGTGGTCGACTTCCCGTCATAGAGCAAGCTGAGCAAGGCTGTATCATCCGCATACTTAATGATGTGTCTGTCGGTGTCACGGCTGACAGTTTGTATAGAGAAGAAAAAGCAGCCTTGGGGTCAGAAAGCCAGTTCCCTTCCCTGAGATCCGGCTTGAAGCAGACTGAAGGTGTGGGTCAGTCTCTCAGCAGGGACAGTGGTGTCGAAGGTGTTGATGGTGTTGATGGTGTTGATGGTGTTGATGGTGTTGATGGTGTCGAAGGTGTCGATGGTGTCGAAGGTGTCGAAGGTGTCGAAGGTGTCGATGGTGTTGAAGGTGTTGAAGGTGTCGAAGGTGTTGAAGGTGTCGATGGTGTCGATGGTGTTGAAGGTGTCGATGGTGTCGATGGTGTTGAAGGTGTTGATGGTGTCGATGGTGTTGAAGGTGTTGATGGTGTCGATGGTGTTGAAGGTGTTGAAGGTGTCGAAGGTGTTGAAGGTGTCGAAGGTGTCGATGGTGTCGAAGGTGTCGAAGGTGTCGATGGTGTCGATGGTGTCGAAGGTGTTGAAGGTGTCGAAGGTGTTGAAGGTGTCGAAGGTGTCGATGGTGTCGAAGGTGTTGAAGGTGTCGATGGTGTCGATGGTGTTGAAGGTGTCGATGGTGTCGATGGTGTTGAAGGTGTCGAAGGTGTCGATGGTGTCGAAGGTGTCGATGGTGTCGATGGTGTCGATGGTGTCGATGGTGTTGATGGTGTTGAAGGTGTCGAAGGTGTCGATGGTGTCGATGGTGTCGATGGTGTCGAAGGTGTCGAAGGTGTCGATGGTGTCGAAGGTGTCGAAGGTGTCGAAGGTGTCGATGGTGTCGAAGGTGTCGAAGGTGTCGATGGTGTCGAAGGTGTCGAAGGTGTCGAAGGTGTCGAAGGTGTCGATGGTGTCGAAGGTGTCGAAGGTGTCGATGGTGTCGAAGGTGTCGAAGGTGTCGATGGTGTCGAAGGTGTCGAAGGTGTCGATGGTGTCGATGGTGTCGAAGGTGTCGATGGTGTCGAAGGTGTCGATGGTGTCGATGGTGTCGATGGTGTTGAAGGTGTTGATGGTGTCGATGGTGTTGAAGGTGTCGAAGGTGTCGATGGTGTCGAAGGTGTCGATGGTGTCGATGGTGTCGATGGTGTCGATGGTGTCGATGGTGTTGAAGGTGTCGAAGGTGTCGATGGTGTCGATGGTGTCGATGGTGTCGAAGGTGTCGAAGGTGTCGATGGTGTCGAAGGTGTCGAAGGTGTCGAAGGTGTCGATGGTGTCGAAGGTGTCGAAGGTGTCGATGGTGTCGAAGGTGTCGAAGGTGTCGAAGGTGTCGAAGGTGTCGAAGGTGTCGATGGTGTCGAAGGTGTCGAAGGTGTCGATGGTGTCGAAGGTGTCGAAGGTGTCGATGGTGTCGAAGGTGTCGAAGGTGTCGATGGTGTCGATGGTGTCGAAGGTGTCGATGGTGTCGAAGGTGTCGATGGTGTCGATGGTGTCGATGGTGTCGATGGTGTCGATGGTGTTGAAGGTGTCGAAGGTGTCGATGGTGTCGATGGTGTCGATGGTGTTGAAGGTGTCGAAGGTGTCGATGGTGTTGAAGGTGTTGAAGGTGTCGAAGGTGTCGATGGTGTCGAAGGTGTCGAAGGTGTCGATGGTGTCGAAGGTGTCGAAGGTGTCGAAGGTGTCGAAGGTGTCGATGGTGTCGAAGGTGTCGATGGTGTCGATGGTGTCGATGGTGTTGATGGTGTTGAAGGTGTCGATGGTGTCGATGGTGTTGATGGTGTCGATGGTGTTGAAGGTGTCGATGGTGTCGATGGTGTCGAAGGTGTCGATGGTGTTGAAGGTGTTGAAGGTGTTGATGGTGTCGATGGTGTTGAAGGTGTTGATGGTGTTGAAGGTGTTGATGGTGTTGAAGGTGTTGATGGTGTTGAAGGTGTTGATGGTGTTGAAGGTGTTGAAGGTGTTGAAGGTGTTGATGGTGTTGAAGGTGTTGATGGTGTTGATGGTGTTGAAGGTGTTGATGGTGTTGAAGGTGTTGAAGGTGTTGAAGGTGTTGAAGGTGTTGATGGTGTTGTCCATCCAGGTGAGTGCAAGTCAGGTCTAACAAAGTAAGGATGGCGTCATCAAGTCCAGACTGTAGTGGGTCAGTCAGGTCCTGCTGAGTCCAAGAATGTGGGTCTTAATCTTTTTGAAGCTTTTCATGACCAGAGAAGTCAATGCAGTAAGTCTACAGTCATTCAGTGAGGATGGTTTGGCAAAGCCTGGGGACAAGAACTATAACTGACTTCTTCCACAAAGATGTGGACTTCACACACTTCACACACTTCACACACTTCACACACTTCACACACTTCACACACTTCTGCTCAGTGACAGCTGGAAGGTTGATGTGAAGATACCAGCAGGTTGGTCTGAGCAGAGTTTAAGGGCTTCTTAAGGACCGGGGGTCTCATCGGGACCTGGACTTTTGTGAGCAGGACAGAGTTGAAGCTTTTTGGATCCGACTGATGGATGGTGATGTTACATCATCAGTGTCCCGGCTCTCTGACACTGCAGTGTTACAGGGAGAATATCTTCAAACCTGGCAAAGAAAGAATTAAGTTTTCTGTCTGTAGTTTTCTGTCTGTAATTTTCTGTCTGGTTCCACAACAAAACCAAACCCCTTAATTTTATCCCTGAAATGTCCTTAACTTCTCCATCACATAATCAGTGTTTGTCCATTAAACTAACAGCTTTAATAAAGTCAGGTTAGTATTAAGGGTTTTTAAGGGATTTATTCATGGGTTGATTCACAGACACTCTAGAAATTAAGGGATTTTCATGTCTTCTGTGCAGGTTTTGTTTTTTTTTATTTTACATTAAATTAGAAAGTAAGGAGTCAAACATTAAGGGAGTTTAAGGAGGTTTTGATGGATCTCCTCCATTAATAACTCCTCAACTCATTTTATGGGGATTTTGCATGAATTAAGGGGTGAATTAATGTAAATGTAAGGGTGTTTTAAGGGATTACTGGTTTGTAGAGTTCATCTGTCTGTCAGACTGTCTGGTTCCCGTCCGATCTGAAGATAACTGACTGATCTGAAGATAACTGACTGATCTGAAAACAACTGACTGATCTGTCTTCCTGCTGCTGCTTCATTATCTCTCATCAGTTAAAACCTCCATGTTCTAAACTGACCGCAGAAATCACAGCAGACAGAAACCTGCTGAACAGTTTTCTGTTGTTTTCTGCTGAAGTCTCAGTCTGAGACTCAGACTCAGACTCGGGTCCTACGTGACTCTGAGCACCGAGACCTGGATGAAGATTCAGCACAGGAAGCTGCAGCAGATTTTGGTCTCACTTCAGTCTGATGTGGTTCAGAAACAACAGAGATGTTATTCACTTAGTTTTCTTTTAATTCAATGAGCTGAAAGTTACAAAACCATTCAAACATTTACAGAAAGTCCATTATAGTTCAACCAGAAAAAACACAGTGAAGAAGACACAGGAGAACACAACACACACACACACACACACACACACACACACACACACACAGGTGAAGTTATAAAATACGTCATCGAACCAGAAGAACACTTCGTCCAGGAAATCCCCGTCGATATTTTAGTTTCCACTCAGACTGAACAGCTTGGTACTTTTTCCTCCTGCAGACTGAAAACAACCGAAAAACAGAACCCCCCCCCCCCCCCCCCCCCTCTTCCTCTTGTCCTTTAAATTCATAAACTTCATTTCTCTCTGAAAGACTTTCTGTCTGATCCAGTTTGAGACTCTGCTCAGTTCTGCTGGATGTGAATCCCGTCGTTTCAGTCCATCAAGTTTAAACCAACACTTTTCCCATCAGCATCACCTTGCAGAGTTCTCTCTCTCCTGATTGGCCGCCGCAGACTTCTCTCTCTCCTGATTGGCCGCCGCAGACTTCTCTCTCTCCTGATTGGCCGCCGCAGACTTTTCTCTCTCCTGATTGGCCGTCGCAGGCTCTGATGAGTTGTGCATCTTGTGCTGGCTGCTGTCGGAGCGCGGCGTCGCGTCGCGGCAGCAGAGCGAGGCGACGCCGCGCCGCAGCTCCTTGCGGATGTTGTCGCTGGACAGAACGTACAGGATGGGGTTGACGGCGCTGTTGAAGGTGGAGAGGCCGAGGGAGATGGTGTACGGCGTGTAGATCCTCTTCTCGAAGTGGCAGGCGCCGCCCTGCAGGCGGGGGAAGGTGAAGGTGACGGCGCGCAGCAGCAGGATGACGTGGTACGGAGCGAAGCAGAGCAGGAACAGCGCCACCACCGCCGCCACCAGGTAACGCACGCGCCGCTTCTGCCGCGGCCGCAGCCCGCTGCTGAGCCGCACGTTGGTCAGGATCG
>NC_136014.1:28754446-28784446 GCF_048128805.1 Centroberyx gerrardi
GTGATTATTTTACCGAGATTATTGATTGGTGATTTTTTCAGTGTTGATTAATTAATGATTCTTCTACTATTGATTATTAATGGATGAGTATTTTTCTGTTATTAATTGATTGGTGTTCATTCTACGCCAGTAGTTCATCAGGTTTATGCCAGGTGAAAGTCATTAACTGTAATTAACTGTAATTAACTTTAATTAACTTTAATTAGCTGGCAGGACAGAAACCTGCAGGACTCAGGATTCTGTCAGAGAATCAAGTAAATGACTAATGTAAATTAATCAATAAAAGGAAATATGAAGCCAAACCAAACAATCTGAATAAATCTGCAGCGACTGCTCCTTAAATATTGATCCTTCCTTTGTTTACCGAGAAAAGACCCGCGGAGTGAAGCACAACAATTAAAGCAAGCAAATTAACCATCCATCTGAAAAGTCGATATAAAAATGATGACAATCTCACTCTCATCTATAGTGATGCTATAGTACAGAAAAGACACTATAGGAATATTATAGGAATACCATAGGACTAATATGATGTTTGGCTCGGCCGGGCCAATCTCTAACCGGTTAATTAAACGGCTCAATTAAACGGTTTAATTAATCTAATTAAACGGTTTAATTAAAGAGCTGAATGAAGCCACTCACCGCTGCGCTCCGGTCATTGTCTGCCTCGCGCCTCCTCGTGCAGCAGAGTGAAGTGAACAGACATCCTGCACGAGACTCCAGCAGCATGTCACGTGACTACGCTACTAGAACCGGTGAAGAGGAAAGAAAACAGACAGACAGAGACTGTCTGTGTGTCTGTCTGTCTGTGTCTGTGTCTCTACATCACTGAGGTGACAGACCATCATTTATTCATCCTGTCTCTCTATAAAATATTAATTGGAAAAATATTTATTGAAACAAACAGAAAAGGAGGAAGCTGCTTTAACCAGACATGATCAATCTATTAACATGATCAATCTACTGGCATGATTAATCTATTGGAAACTAACCAGACATGATCAACCTATCGACATGATCAATCTACTGGCATGATTAATCTATTGGAAACTAACCAGACATGATCAACCTATCGACATGATCAATCTACTGGCATGATTAATCTATTGGAAACTAACCAGACATGATCAACCTATCGACATGATCAATCTATTGGAAACTAATCAGACGTGATCAACCTATCGACATGATCAATCTTGGAAACTAACCAGACATGATCAACCTATCGACATGATCAATCTATTGGAAACTAACCAGACATGATCAACCTATCGACATGATCAATCTATTGGAAACTAATCAGACATGATCAACCTATCGACATGATCAATCTTGGAAACTAACCAGACATGATCAATCTATTGACATGATCAATCTATTGGAAACTAACCAGACATGATCAATCTATTGACATGATCAATCTATTGGAAACTAACCAGACATGATCAATCTATCGACATGATCAATCTATTGGAAACTAACCAGACTAAGTACCAGTGATTTGATTTGATTATTATCAATCAATCAATTTTATTTAAGTGCAGAATCACCATGAAGCATGGTCCCAATACACTTTACAATTAAAAAAAAAATACATAGGACAAAACATACAGCAAAAAAAAAATGAAATAGTTAAAATAAAACAACCACATTGAAAACATCAATGTTAAAAGGATGTTTAAAAAGGTGATAGACCCGACTGAAGTTGTAATTCTAGGGTAGACTATAATGAAGCGAATAGAGGTGGGTTTTCAGTCTTGATTTAAATATTTCGACTGAGCTTGCTTCTTTAACATGTAATGGAAGTCCATTCCACAGATAAGGGGCGCGGTAGGCAAATGCTCTGAAGCCAACTGATTTTTTGTTAGCTGAGGGAATGACCAGGAGACCAGCACTGAGAGAGCGAAGAGGGCGTGCCGGGATATATGGTATAATTAGCTCAGATAAGTACGGTGGTGCAAGTCCATGCAAAGCCTTAGAAGTTAAAAGAAGAACCTTAAAATCAGCTCTAGCTTGCACTGGTAACCAGTGAAGAGAGGCCAGAATGGGTTATATGATCACATTTTTTAGTCTTTGTCAAGATTCTAGCTGCAGCATTCTGAACAAGCTGAAGACTTCTAGTAGCACAACTAGGAAGACCAGAGAGAAGAGCATTACAATAATCAAGTCTGGAAGATACAAATGCATGGATTACAGTTTCAGCATCACGCAATGATAGAATAGGTCGGATTTTAGCAATATTACAAAGATGAAAAAATGCTGTCTTGGTAATAGCCTTGATATGAGACTGGAATGTCAGACGAGAATCAAAAATCACTCCAAGGTTTTTGATGGTTGAGCTTTCAGAGATAATACAGCCATCAATGTTAACACTCAAATTCGCAAACAAATGCCTATATTTGGCTGGTCTAATAGCTAATAACTCTGTTTTATCAGCATTTAACAGCAAAAAGTTCAAACCCATCCATTTTTTTATTTCTGATAGACATGCCTCTAAATTTAGGAGTTGGGAAAGGTCATTTGGCTTTACAGGTACATATAGCTGTGTGTCGTCAGCGTAGCAATGAAAATTAACACTGTATTTGCAAATTATGTCACCAAGGGGAAGCATATAGATAGAAAAGAGCATAGGGCCAAGGACCGATCCCTGGGGTACACCAGACTTTACTTCAGAAAATTCAGAAATTGTATTATTGTAACTTACACGTTGAGTTCTATTTGATAAATATGAATGAAACCATGAAAGCACCGTCCCCTGGATACCAATATGCTTCTCCAAGCGGTTTAGAAGTATGCTGTGGTCCACGGTGTCAAAAGCTGCACTCGAGTCAAGAAGCAGCAGCAATGATGTTAAGTCAGAATCAAGAGTAATTAGTAGATCATTGACAACTCTGGTCAAGGCAGTTTCAGTAGAATGACGGACCGAAAGCCAGATTGAAATTTATCAAAAAGATTGTTGTTGGATAAGTAGGCAGTAAGTTGATCAGCGACAGCCCTTTCAAGTAATTTCGACATAAAAGGAAGATTGGAAATTGGTCTATAATTGTCTAGAATTTGTGGATCAATGTTAGGTTTTTTGAGCAGCGGTTTAATAATGGCAGTTTTAAAAGATAAGGGCACAGAGCCCACGGAAAGTGACTTATTGATAATATTAAGAATAGGACTATTTAAAACAGGAAACAGTTCCTTAAAAAGATTAGACGGTATAGGGTCTAATATGCAGGTTGTAGGTTTGGAAGCAGTTACCAGGCTGGTAAAGGCCTCAGGGGAAATTATTTCAAACTGTGAAAGAGTGCAGTTGGTCCGAGTCACAGTGTCTGCATCCATCAAAGTATTGGAGAGTTCACAGCCGTCATTCTGAGAAGAGTGTGGACCAGTGATTTTATTTCTAATTGAGTCAATCTTATTTGTAAAGAAGTTCAGAAAATCATCAGCCTTGAATGAAGAGCTCTTAGCAGGGGTATTCTGTGTGAGTTTAGCAACAGTATTGAACAGAAACCGTGGATTATTTTTATTAATATTAATCAAGTGGGAGAAATATGCTGTCCGAGCGGCTGAGAGTGCACGTTTATACTTCTTAAAACTCTCAACCCAGGCAAGGCGAGAAATCTCTTGTTTTGTCATACGCCACCTGCGCTCAAGTTTTCTACAAATCTGTTTGAGTGCACGGGTCATCTGAAAACCATGGCGCTGATTTCATCCGAGTGCGTTTTCTGGTTGTAAGAGGAGCGACAGAGTCAAGCGTTTTGAGTAAGGCACTATTCAGATTGTCTGTGAGACTATTAAGGGAATCAGAATTTGCACTACAGGAGTCAAGTATATCAGGTAAACACTCAGCCAGTATAGACCTAGCATTGCTGTCAATACGGCGATAAGTATATGTATCAGGCTCTGAACACTTACTTGGAGTACAGAGAGAAACATTGAAAAAGACACAGGAGTGATCAGAAACTGGAACCTGTAGAATAGATGAAACATCAACATCAATACCCTTTGTAAAAATTAAGTCCAGTGTATTTCCACGGTTGTGAGTGGCATTCTTTACATGTTGGGTAAAGTCTAGACTAGTAACAAGGTCCATAAATTCCATTGCTCTAGAATCTGAACAGTCATTTACATGCAAGTTAAAATCACCCAGTAGAATTACTCTATCATATTTGACAAGAGCAATCGATAATAATTCAGAAAACTCCGATAGAAAATTAGAATTGTGCTTTGGGGGTCTATAAATGGTTAATGCAAGAATGTGTTGTTGAGTTCTGATAGCCATGGCTAAATATTCAAAGGTTGAGAAAGCTCCAAACGTGCATTCGGTGCAGGTGAACAAGTTAGAAAAGATGGTTGCTATTCCACCCCCTTTCTTGCCTTGTCTAGCAGAAAATAAAAAGCTATAGTCTGGGGGGGAAGCCTCAATAAGTGTCGCTGAGGCAGTAGACGAGAGCCAACATTCAGTAAGAAATAGAAAATGTAGACCATATTGAGAAATAAAATCACAAACATAAAAACTCTTACTAGATAGCGATCTAATGTTCAATAATGCAAACTTCAAATCATCTGAGGAGGATGTGGAAGGTGCAGAATCAAGCTTCTTCATGCTGATTTGCACTACATTTTTTGATGTTGAAAGGCCAGTAGGTTTTGCAGAATAGGTTTTGCATACTGCATTATAGCGTTTGTGTGGTGGTCTATTATTGATTATAACTGGGATGATAGAGAGGCTTTCTGGATTGTCACAAGAGTTAATTGGGCTGTAGGGGGAGCTGGCGGTACAAACAGGAGGTGAAGAGGTCTCTGGGGACGAAGAAGAGCAATCAGTGACCGGTGTGCAGTCCGTGGAGCGAGTAGCGGTCAGTCAGTGACGTGAGGCTGTAGTAACTGCATGAAAAATGTTTGCTGAAAGTGCACGTGTGCCATGGAAGCTGGGGTGGATACCATCTCTGCTAAAAAAGGAAGCTCGTTCCCAAAAAAGATTAAAATTGTCGATAAAAAACAGACCGTGTGATAAGCAAGCTGATTGTAGCCACGTATGGAGAGATAGCAGCCGACTAAAGCGTCCTATACCTCGGCCCAGCGTGGGGATTGGGCCCGAGATAAAGACAGACTTTCCACAGTTCTTAAGTTCATTTAAAAGGCGGTTAAAATCGTGTTTTAAAACTTCGGACTGCTGCTTAGTTGTGTCGTTGGTGCCAACATGGACGATAACATTTTGAACATATGGATGCTTACTGAGAAGACACGGGATCTGCTGCAAAATGTTTTCAATTTTGGCACCTGGGAAGCAATGGGTCACAGCGGATTTTGATTTGATATTTCTCATGATTGAGTCACCGATGATCAGAGATGTAGGGGGGCGGGGTGAAGGTTTACGGGATGAGGAGGTGGTCGTAGCCCGGGGAGCGCTGCGACCTCCAGCCGATTCAGCAGGAGTGACAAGCAGCCGCGATCTGCGGGCAAAGGGGTTTGCCGGGCGGTCAGACAGTGCCGGGAGACCAGGGGGCACTGGTGCGCGGCTGGGCGATGACTGCGAGGAGTTTGGATGGGAGTCTCCAGACAGTGGGGGGAAATCCTGCTCATCCAGGATGTTGTACCTGTTGGTCAGTTTGAGTGCACAGGGAGGAGGAGGATGGGGGGGTGACTTTTTCCCCCGGCTGTTCCTATGGACTATGGACCAGGGCATCAGCGATGGAGTGGAGCTTACCGGTTTCTTCGGTTTGGCTCCCTGGTGCAGCCAGAGGTCCTCGGACGGGTGTTGGGCATCCGGGATAGTGGAGTCCAGCTCCGCTTCAGCTAGGGCGGAGGCAGCGGCACCCACAGTAACCAGGGACTCTATGAACTGTTCTTCATCTCTCATCTGGTAGAGGGTGGAAATCCGTCCTTGCAGTTCGGCGATGGTTTGGGTCAAGCGGAGACAACTGTCACACCCGGATGGAGAGGTGAGTGGTGGCATGCTGGAGTCAGACGATAGCGGTACCGGCCCAAATACTGGGCCCGCTGAGATGAATGGGAATCCGGCAAGTTTGGTAGTTGTAACAGGGGGTAGCGTACTCGTGGGCGGCTATAGATGTTCAGTGTTGGATCAGCCAGTAAACTAACAGCTTTCACACTGTTAGTTAAACTGTTAGTAAAGTTAAACTGTTACTTAAACTGTTAGTAAAGTTAAACTGTTAATGAAGTTAAACTGTTAGTGAAGTTAAACTGTTAGTTAAACTGTTAGTAAAGTTAAACTGTTAGTTAAACTGTTAGTAAAGTTAAATTGTTAGGTAAATTAAACTGTTAGTGAAGTTAAACTGTTAGTTAAACTGTTAGTAAAGTTAAACTGTTAAACTGTTAGTGAAGTTAAACTGTTAAACTGTTAGTGAAGTTAAACTGTTAGTTAAACTGTTAGTAAAGTTAAACTGTTAAACTGTTAGTGAAGTTAAACTGTTAGTGAAGTTAAACTGTTAAACTGTTAATGAAGTTAAACTGTTAGGTAAATTAAACTTTTAGTGAAGTTAAACTGTTAGTTAAACTGTTAGTGAAGTTAAACTGTTAGTAAAGTTAAACTGTTAGTGAAGTTAAACTGTTAGTTAAACTGTTAGTAAAGTTAAACTGTTAGTAAAGTTAAACTGTTAGTGAAGTTAAACTGTTAGTTAAACTGTTAGTAAAGTTAAACTGTTAATGAAGTTAAACTGTTAGTTAAACTGTTAGTAAAGTTAAACTGTTAAATTGTTAGTGAAGTTAAACTGTTAGTTAAACTGTTAGTGAAGTTAAACTGTTAGGTAAACTGTTAGTAAAGTTAAACTGTTAGTAAAGTTAAACTGTTAGTGAAGTTAAACTGTTAGGTAAATTAAACTTTTAGTGAAGTTAAACTGTTAGTTAAACTGTTAGTAAAGTTAAACTGTTAATGAAGTTAAACTGTTAATGAAGTTAAACTGTTAGTAAAGTTAAACTGTTAATGAAGTTAAACTGTTAGTTAAACTGTTAGTAAAGTTAAACTGTTAATGAAGTTAAACTGTTAGTGAAGTTAAACTGTTAGTTAAACTGTTAGTAAAGTTAAACTGTTAGTGAAGTTAAACTGTTAGTTAAACTGTTAGTAAAGTTAAACTGTTAATGAAGTTAAACTGTTAGTGAAGTTAAACTGTTAGTTAAACTGTTAGTAAAGTTAAACTGTTAGTGAAGTTAAACTGTTAGTTAAACTGTTAGTAAAGTTAAACTGTTAATGAAGTTAAACTGTTAATGAAGTTAAACTGTTAGTTAAACTGTTAGTTAAACTGTTAGTGAAGTTAAACTGTTAGTTAAACTGTTAGTGAAGTTAAACGGTTAGTGAAGTTAAACGATTAGTGAAGTTAAACTGTTAGTTAAACTGTTAGTAAAGTTAAACTGTTAGTAAAGTTAAACTGTTAAACTGTTAGTGAAGTTAAACTGTTAGTTAAACTGTTAGTAAAGTTAAACTGTTAAACTGTTAGTGAAGTTAAACTGTTAGTTAAACTGTTAGTGAAGTTAAACGATTAGTGAAGTTAAACGATTAGTGAAGTTAAACTGTTAGTGACGTTAAACTGTGAAGTTATGCTAACTGACTGCTGGTTTTAGTTTAATTTTGGTTTCTTTACTTCTATCTTCTCCTCTAAATGAAGGAGTGAAGCAGGAAAAAGATAAATCTCTGCGTGGCCCCAAACAGGTCCTCACCGCCCATATTGACTTTTGATTTCAACACTGAGTGCTGATATAAAGTGTAGTACTTATCAAGATTTCATTTTAAACTTGTCACAGCATGGTCAGAAGTGAGTGATGTGACTGATGCCAGGGGTCAGAGGTCACTTCCTGCTGGACTAGACCAGACCAAGGAGGTTCTATATTAACAGACCAAAAACAAGTAAAGCAACAGACAGTTCACAGTTAAAACTTAACATTTTTTATTTTTACAGTAGTTTTTCTTCCATGTTTATAAAATGTGAAGTTGGCTGGGGAATGTTGAAGTTGCAGGACTGACATGGCTTTGGCAGAAAGGAAACTCCGCCCAGCGCGCTGCAGGCAGACAAATGAAGCGCTCCTCTTTGTGAACATGCTGACTGGAGCGAACAGACATCCATGCTGTGGCACCGAGTCTGTCTCTAAGACTAGACTCTTCTTCTTCTTTTCATATCAACAGAGAATCAGACAAACGGGTCAAACTGTTGATTTCAGTTCAAATCAAGTCCAACATTCACTGACATGTTCAATCAGTTCTTCAACATCAGTTCTTCCATCGGATTTGCTGTGAGAGAAAAGACAAAATCTTCTGTTAGTTTCTGAAGTGAAGATCAGATTCAAACCAACAAATGTAAGTTGGGGCAACAGGTCAGGGTAACAGTGGGGTAACAGTGGGGCAACAGTGGGGCAACAGGTCAGGGTAACAGGTCAAGGTAACAGTGGGGTGACAGGTCAGGGTAACAGATCAGGGTAACAGATCAGGTAACAGGTCAGGGTAACAGTGGGGTAACAGTGGGGTGACAGGTCAGGATAACAGTGGGGTGACAGGTCAGGGTAACAGGTCAGGGTAACAGATCAGGTAACAGGTCAGGGTAACAGGTCAGGTAACAGGTCAGGGTAACAGGTCAGGTAACAGGTCAGGTAACAGGTCAGGGTAACAGTGGGGTAACAGGTCAGGGTAACAGGTCAAGGTAACAGTGGGGTGACAGGTCAGGGTAACAGGTCAGGGTAACAGGTCAAGGTAACAGTGGGGTGACAGGTCAGGGCAACAGGTCAGGGTAACAGGTCAAGGTAACAGTGGGGTGACAGGTCAGGGTAACAGGTCAGGGTAACAGATCAGGTAACAGGTCAGGGTAACAGGTCAGGTAACAGGTCAGGGTAACAGGTCAGGTAACAGGTCAGGTAACAGGTCAGGGTAACAGTGGGGTAACAGGTCAGGGTAACAGGTCAAGGTAACAGTGGGGTGACAGGTCAGGGTAACAGGTCAGGGTAACAGGTCAGGGTAACAGGTCAGGGTAACAGTGGTGCAACAGGTCAGGGTAACAGGTCAGGGTAACAGGTCAGGTAACAGTGGTGCAACAGGTCAGGGTAACAGGTCAGGTAACAGGTCAGGGTAACAGTGGGGTGACAGGTCAGGGTGACAGGTCAGGGTAACAGGTCAGGGTAACAGGTCAGGGTAACAGGTCAGGTAACAGTGGTGCAACAGGTCAGGGTAACAGTGGGGTAACAGGTCAGGGTAACAGGTCAGGGTAACAGTGGGGTGACAGGTCAGGGTAACAGGTCAGGTAACAGGTCAGGGTAACAGGTCAGGTAACAGGTCAGGGTAACAGGTCAGGTAACAGGTCAGGGTAACAGGTCAGGGTAACAGGTCAGGGTAACAGGTCAGGGTAACAGTGGGGTGACAGGTCAGGGTAACAGGTCAGGGTAACAGGTCAGGGTAACAGTGGGGTGACAGGTCAGGGTAACAGGTCAGGTAACAGGTCAGGGTAACAGGTCAGGTAACAGGTCAGGGTAACAGGTCAGGTAACAGGTCAGGGTAACAGGTCAGGGTAACAGGTCAGGGTAACAGATCAGGTAACAGGTCAGGGTAACAGGTCAGGGTAACAGGTCAGGGTAACAGGTCAGGTAACAGGTCAGGGTAACAGTGGGGTAACAGGTCAGGGTAACAGGTCAAGGTAACAGTGGGGTGACAGGTCAGGGTAACAGGTCAGGGTAACAGGTCAGGGTAACAGGTCAGGGTAACAGGTCAGGTAACAGTGGGGTAACAGGTCAGGGTAACAGGTCAGGGTAACAGGTCAGGTAACAGTGGTGCAACAGGTCAGGGTAACAGGTCAGGGTAACAGGTCAGGTAACAGTGGTGCAACAGGTCAGGGTAACAGGTCAGGGTAACAGGTCAGGTAACAGTGGTGCAACAGGTCAGGGTAACAGTGGGGTAACAGGTCAGGGTAACAGTGGGGTAACAGGTCAGGGTAACAGGTCAGGTAACAGTGGTGCAACAGGTCAGGGTAACAGTGGGGTAACAGTGGGGTAACAGAGGGGCAACAGTGGGGTAACTCCCCCCCTCCCTCCTCACCGAGTTGCTGAGCAGCTCGTCGATCTTCCTCTCCTCCACTGAACCTCGCCCCACTTTCCCCCGGTATCCTAGCAACAGCTGCCGGTCCTTTAGGTCTCGGTAGGTCTGTTTGGCCCAGAGAAACGCCAATCAATCATCATGACAGTCCAATATTGATCCAATATGTATCTAATATCAGTGTAGTATCAATCTAATATGAATGTAATATCAGTGTAAGAAGTCTCACATTAATGACGATGTTGTGACATTTATGTTTCTGAGCCAGACTGATCTTCAGTTCTGCGTCGTCCACCAGACCCACGTACTCCTGCAGCACCTGGAAAGGAAAATATTCATATTAATGATAATAATAATATTCATAATAATACTCCTACAACACTTGGACACAGTAATATTCATAATATTAATAATAATACTCTGGCAGGGTTGGACTCAGGCTAAATGCCAAGAAAACCGAGGTTATCACCTACAACATCCTCCCGGACCATCCACCTCTAAAGACAACAGGAGGCACTGCTCTAAAAGAAGTCAATGACTTCAAATACTTGGGCTCATGGGTCAACTCGTCAGAGCAAGACCTTAAACTGGCATGGCCAGTGTGTGGAACTCCAACCTCCCTCGACATATCAAGCTCAGCTTCTTCTCTGCGACTGTAGAGTCCGTTCTCCTATATGGCTGTGAAGTCCCTGGATGGGTGCTACACCAGAACGCTGCGTGCAGTACTAAACATCGACCAGAACAAGCACGTTACCAACAAGCATCTGTATGGGGGGTTACCAAGAGAGTGAGAAGATAGCATTCAGGAGAATGAGGCTAGCCGGTCACTGCCAGAGACACCGGGAGCTCCCAGTCAGCAAACTGGTGCTATGGGAGCCAGCCAGGTGCATGGAGGATCGAGATGACTGGAAACGCCGCTGGAGGGCTCGTCCGAGGACGACCTAGAGAGAGGGCCAGAACGCCTCCTCCTGTCCAGGAGGCGGGGCCAGAGCGGCAGGAGGCGGGGCCAGAGCGGCAGGAGGCGGGGCCAGAGCGGCTCGTACCTGGACAGGAGGCGGGGCCAGAGCGGCAAGAGGTGGGGCCAAAGCGGCTCGTACCTGGACAGGAGGCGGGGCCAGAGCGGCAAGAGGTGGGGCCAGAGCGGCTCGTACCTGGACAGGAGGCGGGGCCAGAGCGGCTCGTACCTGGACAGGAGGCGGGGCCAGAGTGGCTCGTACCTGGACAGGAGGCGGGGCCAGAGCGGCAAGAGATGGGGCCAGAGCGGCTCGTATCTGGACAAGAGGCGGGGCCAGAGTGGCTCGTACCTGGACAGGAGGCGGGGCCAGAGCAGCAAGAGATGGGGCCAGAGCGGCTCGTACCTGGACAGGAGGCGGGGCCAGAGTGGCTCGTACCTGGACAGGAGGCGGGGCCAGAGGGCTCGTTCCTGGACAGGAGGCGGGGCCAGAGTGGCTCGTTCCTGGACAGGAGGCGGGGCCAGAGTGGCTCATACCTGGACAGGAGGCGGGGCCAGAGTGGCTCGTTCCTGGACAGGAGGCGGGGCCAGAGTGGCTCATACCTGGACAGGAGGCGGGGCCAGGCGGCTCGTACCTGGACAGGAGCGTTGTTCTTCTGCAGGACGTCCACGACCCGGTGGAAGCTGAGCGGACTCTTCTTCCTGCTGAAGCCCAGCCAGTTCCTGCTGCTGAACAGAGCGTCGACGTCCAGCCACGCCTTCAGCTTCGCCCGCGCCGCCAACGCCGTCACAAAGTACTGCTTCTCCGCTATCTGGGGTCAAAGGTCAGCAGCTGTTAGTGACCAAATATCAAGCTGATATTTTCTTATTAACATGATGCAGTCTGATTGATGAACTGATCGATACCTCACTGCTCTCTACCTGAACTGATTCTAATGAGACACAAGGATGCATGATTTTATTTTATCATTATTATTGTTATTATTATCCTGGGTTTCAGTTGAGAGTTTTATTGTCCATAATGGTCTAAATGTTGTTTGAGACAAAATGTTATAGATATTGAAATTAAGTTGGTTGTCACCCTGAAGGTCTGACGGATGTTCGCTGGACTGCTGTAGGTTCCCTGGAGAGACAGACAGACAGACAGACAGACAGACAGACAGTATCAGTATCACTAGTGTCAGTACTACAGTACTTGTATGAGACAGTACTTTGTATCTGCCTCCATCTAGTGGCAGAACTAGAGAATACAGCAGGCTGAACTTCCAGTAGGTTCCTGTCAAACTGTCCCGCGTCTGTCTGTCAGACAGAGGGGCGGAGCCATGTTTCACCAAGCTCCTCCCCCATCACTCCTCCAATCAGAGCGTCTTCCAGACAAATCTACAGCAAACATCTTCCTCAGTGAGTTCAGACTGTTTGTCTGTCAGACATTTTGTCCCAGCAGGTCCTGGAGAAACAGATAAGAGCTTCTGGAGCTTCACTGTCCAACTGAGAAATCTGAGCATCTCACAGACAAACGAAGTTTAGTTGTCTGTTAGACAAGCAGGAGTATATTAGGAGTCTGCTGCGGTCAAATCCAGTAGGATAAGAACAGAAGAAGAGTCAGAGTCTGAGGACAGATCAGTCTGCTGTGGAGAGACATGAAGACAGACTGAGACTGCAGGACAGATAGTTAATTGGACAGATACTGTTCTGTCCAAGACTTTAGAGAGAAAGGGAAGATTAGAAATTGGTCTGTAACTATTAAAGATGTCTGTATCGAGGATCTGAACTGGTCTAAACTGGTCTAAACCGGTCTGAACCGGTCTAAACTGGCCCCACCTCGGTCTCGCTGTAGTGGTAGAAGCAGCAGTAGTACAGTGTGGTGATGAGCGGCATGTTGAGAATAGAAGCTCGTCTGGGAAACTTCTGGAAGATTTCCACTTTCCCTCCGCTCTCCGCCTGCCGGTCGGTCGCCTGGCAACAACAACACACAGTTTAAACTGGGATTAAACTGGTCAGAGATGGTTTAAACCAGTTTAAAACGGTTTAAACTGGTCAGTGATAGCAGTAGACGGTTCTCACCTCGATGATGATCTGCCGCTCCAGCAGGGTGAAATGGTCCTGAACATGAACAGCATCTTCTGGGGAAAATGGGAGACTGGGAACAAACCAGTAAACCTACTGGTTACTGAGCTGGCTGCTTCATAACCAGTTATCATTTATCATTACAACCAGTCTTCTACTGGTTTCTACTGGGAGCTGACCAGTACAACACAGTACAACCAGTACAGTATAATGTCTCACATACATGTACCTTAAAAAGTATGGACTAGTTAGTAAAATACAATGACTATAGTAAACTACAGTAGTCCGAAGTATTTTAAGGTAGTATAAAGTAGTTTGAAGTACAGTAGTTGAAGTATTTTAAGGTAGTATGAAGTACTTTGAAGTACCTGATGCAGCTCTTCAGGAAGTCCCTCCTCTTGTTCTCGTCTGTAATACTGAGGTGTTCTTTATACTGAAGCAGCTGCCGGTCGCCATGGAGACAGACAGGAAGTGACATCAGCCTGATCCAGTATTGGTGTGTACTACTACAGTGTACTGTTGATGTGTACTACGCAAGTGTACCACTACACTGTACTACTAGATGTCCTATTATGTGTATTACTGGTGTGTACTAATACACTGTATATATATTACATACCGCCATGTCCTCTGTCCTGCCCAGAGCCCTGCAGAGAGGAAGAGGAGGAGGAAGAGACAAAGAAGAGCAGAGGAAGAGGAGGAGGAGGAAGAGGAGGAGGAGGAGGAGAGGAAGAGGAGGAGGAAGAGACAAAGAAGAGCAGAGGAAGAGGAGGAAGAAGAGATAAAGAAGAGCAGAGGAAGAGGAGGAGGAGGAGGAGGAGGAGGAGAGGAAGAGGAGGAGGAGTGTTACAGTAGAAAACATGGCTGTAAATTTCTGATATTTCTTGTTTTTAATGTCAGATTCAGATTCAGATGAAGATCTGCTGTGAAACGCTACAGGACCAAAACTGATCTGCAGTCAGCTGATGGCTCATGGTGCTGCAAGGCACTCTGGGTAGAACCATTCACCAAGTGATGCAGAAACAGATGTTATAGATACTGTATAGATGTAGAAACAGAAGCTGTAGACCTGAACAGCTCCATCAGGAGTCTCTGCTCTTTAGTTTCAGTCAGATAGTGGATGAAATGTCTGAGAGCCGTCTGCCTGGACTCCAGCTCCCGAAACAAAACCTCTGTATGGAAACACAGAGGGTTCAAACAACGATGGAAATATAACAGGACAGAAACAGAGGGTTCAAACAACAACTGAAATTTAACAGGACAGAAACACAGAGGGTTCAAACAACGACTAAACCGAAACAGATAAAAGGAAATTTGGAAATATTGAAATGCTCTTGATAAACCGGCACGGTGTTTGAAGCAGCTCTGGTCTTAATGCCGCCTCACAGTTTATCACAGATTATCTCAACAGGCTTTTCTAATGCCATTAAAAGGACATGGATTTCAAACAGCAATCATTATCATAATCATCAACTACATCACACATTCAAACAATGAAGTTTCATGAGGTTTCAGCTGAAGTTTGATATCTCCGTGTAAAGAAAATCTTTGCGGCTTGGTTTGGTTTCTGACTGAATCACTGCAGCAGTCTCACCTTTACTGAGAGACTTCTTCAAATAGATTAGAACCTGAAATGAAGGAAGAGAGTAAAACACTGAGCTGCTGTTTGGTTCCTGGAGGAGAAATCTACAGCAGATAACACACAGTTATATTGGACAGATGTGTAATTATTATTGTTAATAAAGTTGTTTGTAAAGTGAATATAAGTGTGAATGTTTACGGCGGTGATGACGTTCCCATCATGCACGCTGACCGCCTGGTCCAGCAGCAGCAGCTTGTCCTGCAGAGAGCGAAACTTCTCCAGAGAAAACACCTGGCAGGGAAAAACCGTAATACTACAGTTATTACTACAGTTATTACTGCAGTTATTACTAGTTATTACTGCAGTTATTACTACAGTTATTACTGCAGTTATTACTAGTTATTACTGCAGTTATTACTACAGAAAACACCTGGCAGGGAAAAACCGTAATACTACAGTTATTACTACAGTTATTACTGCAGTTATTACTAGTTATTACTGCAGTTATTAC
Source organism: Centroberyx gerrardi (assembly GCF_048128805.1). Lineage (NCBI taxonomy): Eukaryota > Metazoa > Chordata > Actinopteri > Beryciformes > Berycidae > Centroberyx > Centroberyx gerrardi. The sequence goes on from NC_136014.1 coordinate 28,769,577, forward strand.
TACAGTTATTACTGCTGTTAGAATGAGACAGACAGGTTTCTACTGTTAGAGTGAGACAGGTTTCTACTGTTAGAATGAGACAGACAGGTTTCTACTGTTAGAATGAGACAGACAGGTTTCTACTGTTAGAGTGAGACAGACAGGTTTCTACTGTTAGAATGAGACAGACAGGTTTCTACTGTTAGAATGAGACAGACAGGTTTCTACTGTTAGAATGAGACAGACAGGTTTCTACTGTTAGAGTGAGACAGGTTTCTACAGTTAGAATGAGACAGACAGGTTTCTACAGTTAGAATGAGACAGACAGGTTTCTACTGTTAGAGTGAGACAGGTTTCTACTGTTAGAATGAGACAGACAGGTTTCTACTGTTAGAATGAGACAGACAGGTTTCTACTGTTAGAGTGAGACAGGTTTCTACAGTTAGAATGAGACAGACAGGTTTCTACTGTTAGAATGAGACAGACAGGTTTCTACTGTTAGAGTGAGACAGGTTTCTACTGTTAGAATGAGACAGACAGGTTTCTACTGTTAGAGTGAGACAGGTTTCTACAGACCCATCTTACCTTTCCTTGTTGCATTCTCTGGACGGTCTCCTCAGGCGACCAATCACTGATGTAATCCTGACATCACAAGATGACATCATCATATCAATCATATTCAGATTACCAGTCTGATATTCATAGTATTCACTCTGATATTCAGATTACCAGTCTGATATTCATAGTATTCACTCTGATATTCATAGTATTCACTCTGATATTCAGATTACCAGTCTGATATTCATAGTATTCACTCTGATATTCAGATTACCAGTCTGATATTCATAGTATTCACTCTGATATTCAGATTATTCACTCTGATTTTCAGATTATTCACTCTGATATTCAGATTACCAGTCTGATATTCATAGTATTCACTCTGATATTCATAGTATTCACTCTGATATTCAGATTATTCACTCTGATATTCAGATTACCAGTCTGATATTCAGATTACTCACTCTGATATTCAGATTACCAGTCTGATATTCACCTTGTATTCAGATTTGGGTTTCCGGAGCTCTGGAGCGTAATGCCTGACAGACGAGTCGCTGAGCGCTAAAACACAAAAACACCAACACCAGTCATACTGTGTACACTCACATGGTCAATATACTTAATATACGCGTATACTAAAAAATACTCATATACTCAAAACGCAAAATATTACTCATACTCAGTGTACTCGTATACTAAAAATATTACTATACTCACACTCTGAGAAAGACTGGAAGCCTCCACCTTTAGCTTTACCTGGAGAGAGAAGATCACAGTAAACCTACTGAATATTAGACAGTCTATCTGTCGCTATAATATACAGTACATGTATATATTCTACAGTCTATCTGTATTACATTATATCTCTACTGCTGTTTCAAACTGCTGCTGCTTGAGGCCCAGTCCAGTGATGAGCAGTCGGGCTGAGCGGCAGGAGCAGGACACAGGGGGTCGAACCTGTGACCTCCTGCTGACGGGACATCCCGCCCTCCTTACCTTTGAAGAGCGAGCTGAGCGAGTATCCAGAGTTGCTCTTGGGAAGCGAAGGTGCGGTGTTGATCTTAGGGAAACTCTGCTCTCTGGACGCCGTCTCTCTGACCGACCAGGAAATACCTGAGAGACACAAGACGCTCCAGATATTAACCCTGAGTCTGAAGAACAGTTTCTGAGTCTGAAGAACAGTTTCTGAGTCTGAAGAACAGTTTCTGAGTCTGAAGAACAGTTTCTGAGTCTGAAGAACAGTTTCTGAGTCTGAAGAACAGTTTCTATATCTGAGACTGAAGAACAGTTTCTATATCTGAGACTGAAGAACAGTTTCTATATCTGAGACTGAAGAACAGTTTCTGAGTTTGAAGAACAGTTTCTATATCTGAGACTGAAGAACAGTTTCTGAGACTGAAGAACAGTTTCTGAGTCTGAAGAACAGTTTCTATATCTGAGTCTGAAGAACAGTTTCTGAGTCTGAAGAACAGTTTCTATATCTGAGTCTGAAGAACAGTTTCTATATCTGAGACTGAAAAACAGTTTCTATATCTGAGACTGAAGAACAGTTTCTGAGTCTGAAGAACAGTTTCTATATCTGAGTCTGAAGAACAGTTTCTATATCTGAGACTGAAGAACAGTTTCTATATCTGAGACTGAAAAACAGTTTCTGAGACTGAAGAACAGTTTCTATATCTGAGACTGAAGAACAGTTTCTGAGTCTGAAGAACAGTGAAACTCTTCTCACTTCCGATTGGCTCTCCGCTCCAGCTGACCTTCTCCACATCGTCTTCATCCTCCTCTTCCTCCACCAGGCTGCGGATGCTGTTCACTGCCTGTTTGGACTCTTTGAGCTGACAGACACAAACACAACACAAACATCTGGACTGTAACCAGCTGCTGGACAGAACGGGATGTGATGTTTCCTCCTGGTCAGATGAGATGTCAGTTCACAGCTGATGAAGCCAAACTTCAGAGTGAGACTCGATTGATCAGGAAACAGTTCTGAGTAAAATCAAATGTTGATCAGTCAGGAAGTCAGGAACTAAGAGTAAAGCAGTTCTGAGCTTCCTGACAGGAACGGAAGTAAAGATCTCTGCTCCGATCTGATTAAAACCCTGAACCTTAACCCTAAAACCTGAACTTTAACCCTGAACCCTGAACCCTTTAACCCTAAAGCCTGAACTCTCATCCTTTAAACCAGAACAGTTTGTTGAGCTGTTTCTTCCAGACCAGCATTCAGCCATGCAGCAGGCGGTCTTTAATCCTGCTGTCACTGCCTGGCTCCGCCCACAGCGGGCGGTCTTTAACCCTGCTGTCACTGCCTGGCTCCGCCCACAGCGGGCGGTCTTTAACCCTGCTGTCACTGCCTGGCTCCGCCCACAGCGGGCGGTCTTTAACCCTGCTGTCACTGCCTGGCTCCGCCCACAGCGGGCGGTCTTTAATCCTGCTGTCACTGCCTGGCTCCGCCCACAGCGGGCGGTCTTTAACCCTGCTGTCACTGCCTGGCTCCGCCCACAGCGGGCGGTCTTTAACCCTGCTGTCACTGCCTGGCTCCGCCCACAGCGGGCGGCCTTTAACCCTGCTGTCACTGCCTGGCTCCGCCCACTGAGCGGCGCCACACTGCTGCAGCTTGGTTAGACCAATCAGAGACTGAAGAGAGCGAGCTGAAATATGCAGCATGCTACAGGGAGAGAGGGAGAGAGAGAGAGAGAGAGAGCGCCATCTGCTGCCACAGAGAGAAGAGATGAAGAGATGAAGATCCGTCTCACCCGGGTGAACTCATCATCCTCATCATCGAAGGTGAAAGCTTTAAACTTGGAGCTGTTCCAGTAGTCTTCCTCATCTGCTTTACTCTTCATCATCTGGAACCAGACAGCAGAGTTTCACTGAGCAGCATCCTCACTGTCCAACATCCAGACTGACAGACTGATCACTTTATTGATCCACATGTAATCTGTCTAACATGAAGTAATTTACACTGTGATCACAGAGCCAGCTGTGCTGTCAGCTGGCTGTTAAAATCACACAGATAAAAGGGCTAACAGTCTGACAGGCTAACAGGCTAACAGGCTAACAGTCTGACAGGCTAACAGTCTGACAGGCTAACAGGCTGACAGGCTAACAGGCTGACAGGCTAACAGTCTGACAGGCTAACAGGCTAACAGGCTAACAGGCTGACAGGCTAACAGTCTGACAGGCTAACAGGCTGACAGGCTAGCAGTCTGACAGGCTAACAGGCTGACAGGCTAACAGTCTGACAGGCTAACAGGCTAACAGGCTAACAGGCTGACAGGCTAACAGTCTGACAGGCTAACAGGCTGACAGGCTAACAGTCTGACAGGCTAACAGTCTGACAGGCTAACAGGCTGACAGGCTAACAGTCTGACAGGCTAACAGGCTAACAGGCTAACAGGCTGACAGGCTAACAGTCTGACAGGCTAACAGGCTGACAGGCTAGCAGTCTGACAGGCTAACAGGCTGACAGGCTAACAGGCTGACAGGCTAGCAGGCTGACAGGCTAACACTAACAGGCTAACAGGCTAACAGGCTGACAGGCTAACAGTATGACAGGCTAACAGATCTCTCAGTATGTGATCTGATGTGGATTCAGACTCTGCTGTATTGGATCAGACGCGGAACACTGAAGATTTTGCAGTAAATAAAATGTGGATCAGTCAGGAGCTACCTGCTGTTAAAACACAAAGAAACGAGCAGCTGTTTACCTTTTCCAGCTAACGTTACGGCTCGTCAATCAGCTGCTTTACGGCTTGCTGCGCACAGTGCGCAGTGGCTGCTGGGAGTTGTAGTGAACACGTGACCTGTCGCGCTCCGCAGAGATCCTGCAGCTGACTGTAAAAGACTACAGACCGTCCGGTACAGACCGACTGTCTGTTGTTGCTGCAGGGAGCTTTAGAGAGTTTAAACTGTCATTTAACTGACAGACAGTAAAACAGTTTGATCCAGAACAGGCTGATCAGCTGATCAATACCGGAAACAGTCAGAGAATCAGATCAATCTGGAACCAGTCTGATGAAAACACACATGAAACCACAAGGGATAATGTACACAACACAAGACAACACAACACAAGACAACACAGTATAGTATGGTGCAGTGCAGTGCAGTGCAGTGCAGTGCAGTGCAGTGCAGTGTAGGCTTTATTTTATTAAAATCTGATGAAACCCCAAAACAGCCAAAAATCGATCTTTTCTCATAAAATCACGTTTATCCACAAATGCGCCGCTGCGACTTCCGACTGAAAATGACAGAACGTCACATGCTTGACCGGAATTTCTCCCATTTGTCCGGGACATTGAAATCTTCCAGGACACGTGGACCGGCACCAATTTTTTCTAACGGAAACTCTGGTGTATAGTGTAGTATAGTAGTGTATAGTATAGTGTAGTATAGTATACTAGTGTATAGTAGTGTATAGTGTAGTGTAGTATAGTAGTGTATAGTATAGTGTAGTATAGTATACTAGTGTATAGTAGTGTATAGTGTAGTGTAGTATAGTAGTGTATAGTATAGTGTAGTATAGTATACTAGTGTATAGTAGTGTATAGTTTAGTAGTGTATAGTATAGTGTAGTATAGTATACTAGTGTATAGTAGTGTATAGTGTAGTGTAGTATAGTAGTGTATAGTGTAGTATAGTATAGTATAGTGTATAGTACATGTGCAAAAACCTTGTAGAAACTTGTATATCAGCAAGGTTTTTTTGTATTTATAGAAAAGCAGAGCACCATAATGTTGGCATTATAAATCCTATCGAAGCAGATCAGAGCAGCCGAAGATAGATAATAAAACTACAGACAGACAGACAGACAGACAGACTCCTCTGTTATGAACCGGATTCATATTCTTCTGTATTCTTCAGTATTAAGACGTTTTTCTATCTGGAAACTTTACACTGAAGCATGAAGTCTAGTCACTGAAAAAATCAGCCAAATATATTAGATTCTCTCTGTTTCTGTTTTACTCGAATATAAAGCAAGATGGTTATTATAGAGGAGGGGCTTTTACTTTGAAACGAAACCAGTATAAACCTCCGCTGAGAAGCGCTGGCTTTACTTGTTATTAAAATATATTGTATACAGTATATATACAGTATATATACTGTATATATACTGTATATACTGTATGTCAGCTCAAAAACTAATACTAACTACTGCGAAGCGTGTCCGGTATTTTGGAAAAACTCCATTTCCCAGGAAGCATCGCCTTGTCACCTTCACTACTTTTAATCACCCAGAAAACGTTGCAGCTTTTGTTCAGTTCGGCGCTTTATTTTGAAAGTTATGAGCGGAAGTCCTGTTTTATTGTGTCCGACTTGACCCCGGTGTCCGGTGACAGACAGTTCCGCTGTGTTCTTCCAGAACGGGACGCTGCCGTCTGACGGGCTGGACAGACACTTCAGGGTTTAATCATTATTTAACTGTTTAAATCAGAATATTTAAGTGTTTAAGTGTTTTAATTAGAGTATTTCAGTGTTTCTCAGGGAAACTTGTCACTGAACTGCAGAAACTCGTAAGCGAACAGCGAACTAACTTTAGCAGAAAGTTAGCAGCTGCCGCCTGCCGACGGTCTGAAGTGAATATTGAATATTGCTAAATCTGTTTCCAACAGTCTGGACAGTTAGCTGCTGGTTGCTAGCTGGTTAGCTAACATGGCTAAATGGGGAGAAGGAGATCCGCGCTGGATCGTGGAGGAAAGAGCAGACGCGACTAACGTCAACAACTGGCACTGGTGATTATTAATGTTATTTTTATTATGAATTATTATTATTATTATTATTGTTGTTGTTGTTAAACCAAACCCCTTAATTTTATCCCTGAAACGTCCTGAATGTCTCCAGTATATAAACGGTGTTTATCCATTAAAATAACAGCTTTAATAAAGTCAGGTTGGTATTAAGGGTTTTTAAGGGATTTATTCAGAGGTTCACAGAGACTCTGGTAAAACACTACTAATATGCATATTAATAAACAACTTATTAATTGTTAATATGTGTTCCCTAACCTAAAGTGTTACCTCCTTTAGTTTTCATTATATTATAAAGTCAGCAGTCAAACATTAAGGCAGTTTAAGGGCGTTTTGAGTCTCCTCCATTAAAAACTCCCTTAACTCATTTTAAGGGGATTTAGCATGTGAGGCTGAACTGATGTAACTGAGGTCAGTTAATGGATCAGTTGGTTGTTTCTGTGTCACATGTTGAAACCTTCCTGACCACCAGCTGCTTCCTTCCATGATGTCATGTGTTAGCATGTTAGCATGTTAGCATGTTAGCATCAGGCTGAGTATCAGTTTCTCCTGCTGGATCCTGACAGCAGATCAAACCTCCAGAACACTCTAGAATGGTGTGTGTGTGTGTGTGTGGTGGGGTGTGTGTGTGTGTGTGGTGGGGTGTGTGTGTGTGTGTGTGTGGTGGGGTGTGTGTGTGTGTGGTGGGGTGTGTGTGTGTGTGTGTGTTATTTTGGGACTGCAGTACTGAGTGTCCGGCTGAAGCAGATGGAAGATATTTATAAACCCGACTGCAGAACAGATCTCAGAACAGTTTTCAGAAGGAGGAGAATTATAAAGTTTAGTTTCCTCCGTCTGTTGTCAGATCAGTTCAGCAGTCCGGACTCTTCCACTCCGCAGAGTCCGCTTAAAGTCCGGACCTGAGTTCTCCAGGTCTTACGCTGTGGGTCCGGTTCGTCTCACACCGACTGAAACATCGAGCGGATCTGATGGACGGATGGTGGGAGAAGAAAAAATCAAACCTGAATTCTGATGCGTCGCACGTACTTCCTCCGGGGCGGCCGGGAGGTTTCTCTCCAGCTGGCATAAAATCTGTATAATGACGGGTCAGATGACTTGGGGTGAAATATCGAGCAGACAGCAGAACTGTCCTGTCGGCTGCAGGTGAGCCTGAGGCGGCAGGTGTGCCGGGTTCAACTGGAGGAAAATATCGGCTCCTTACCGACCGAAAAAGGAGAAAAGAAAATTGTTCAGACTCCAGAGCAGCTGGAGTCTGAACTAGGGAGGTCAGTTTTGGTTAATTTTGCTTTCGATAGGCCGACATCCAGCAAAATGACGTGAAATACAAGAAAGTGGCGCTTTCCTTTTAGTCCGGCGCTCCACTGACTCAACTAGTGCAGCCCGGTCGCCCGCTGCTGCACAGAGCGCTGTTCGCTTGTTTATTCAAAGTTTATATTGAACGTGTCGCGTGTCCAAATTGCACCAAATCCGACACTGCAGGTCCTCGGTCCCCAGCAATACACCCGCCAAGTGTGAAGTAGATCGGACGAACGGTTCTCGAGATATGTGAAGGACACACACACACACACACACATACACACACACACACTCACTCAGACTCACAGACAGACTCACAGACAGACTCACAGACAGACTCACAGACAGACAGAGATTCCTTGCTTTAGTAGATAGATGAGCTTTGGCGCCGAATTTCGAAGCGCTGTCCATTTGCTGTAATTTGCATATAAATATCTGCACTTGTTATGCACGCCGCGGCGTAGCCCGTTTTAATATTAAGTACTGACTCCGCCCACCCGGGCCAGTTTCGGCGTACGCCGGTAGCAATTACAAGTGGACCCTATCCTACAGTCCCTGCTCTCAGCGGAGGGAGGGGGGCAGCGCTGTGATCATCAGACCTCTCTGGATTAGACAAGCAAGTAGAGAAAACCAGCATCAGCCGAACCAATTTACTGCCAAATGCTTTGGGATCCAACACTTTAACATTAACACTAACCCTAACCCTGCTGCCCATGGTCAGAAAAAGTCGCCAGATTTGTCGCTAGTCGCTTTTGAGAAATAAAGTCGCCAGGGGGGTCTGAAAAGTCGCTAAGTCTAGCGACAAAGTCACCAAGTTGGCAACACTGTATGCAAATTAACCTATAGACCGACATGCGTAACCGGTCAAAAATATTCTCGGTGGTTAACCGATTAACGGTTAACCACTGACATCCCTAATCTGAACTCTTTACTCTTTCTGTAATTTGGTTAAAAAACCAAACAACCAAAGAACCGGCTGTGAGAGCAAATCACTGCTCATGTCGTCATTTCATCTCTTTGGTTCGGACTTTATCAGAGTTGTTTTCACACCAAAACGATCCGCACCGCGAGACCGACGATTTATGGCGAAACTTTTGCAAGATGTTGGTCCGCAGCCGAGTCCGCGCGGCGAGGTCACACCTGTCAAACTGATCCGAACTCAGCAACAAGGTCCTGAAGTCCGGACCGAACGAGGCCGCTGTGAAAGACCTGAATCTGTTTGGAAACTGGTTTATTCTGACAGACGGAACCAGAAGCAGCTGAGGAAAGACCCGCAGCCTCGGCTCCTGCTTTTAAATCATTTTTCATTTATTTTCATACCGCATGTATTTCATGTTTTTGTCACATCGGTCTCAGTGTGTTCTGCTCCTTCAGGACGGAGCGGGACGTGAGCGGCTGGTCGGAGGAGACGCTGCGGCGGCTGCTGCTGGGCGTCGGGGTCGCGGGGTCAGAGGGCGTCTGCCAGCTGACCGAGGTTTCCAGACTGGAGGGAGAAGCTTCCATCAACAACCGCAAAGGGAAGCTCATCTTCTTCTACGAGTGGCAGCTGAAGGCCTCCTGGACCGGTCCGTGACCTCTGACCCCGAGCACAGCTTCACCCTGTCGTCTCTCTCTCTCTGACTGTCTCTCGCCCCTCTCTCTCCCTCCAGGAACAACAAACAGCGGCATCAAATACAAAGGGGGCCTGGAAGTGTCCAACCTGTCCGACGAGAACGACCCGGACGACCTGGATGTAAGAACCGCCTCCTGCCGTCCGGAGCTCTGCATGCACTGATGGCTGTGTCGTTATCATTATCATCATTATCATTAGTCAGTAATAGTCATCAATACTGTAATCAATACAATGATCTGGACATTACAGGACACAGTACTATTATCACTCTGCTACTGTTTCAACCTTCGGGCCAATCACAGCGCTTAAAAACGTAAAACTCCACTCGACCGGGAAGCCGGGCGACATTAAACAAACGCACCATGACAGACAGACAGTTTACTCTGAGCTGCAGGTTGTTGTGAAAATAGACGTTCTTTCCTATTTTCACCCCAATGTGATGAAACAGTGTGATGAAACATTGTGATGAAACAATGTGATGAAACAATGTGATGAAACAATGTGATGAAACAATGTGATGAAACATTGTGATGAAACAATGTGATGAAACAATGTGATGAAACAATGTGATGAAACAATGTGATGAAACAATGTGATGAAACATTGTGATGAAACATTGTGATGAAACAATGTGATGAAACAATGTGATGAAACAATGTGATGAAACATTGTGATGAAACAATGTGATGAAACATTGTGATGAAACTATGTGATGAAACAATGTGATGAAACATTGTGATGAAACATTGTGATGAAACAATGTGATGAAACTATGTGATGAAACAATGTGATGAAACTATGTGATGAAACAATGTGATGAAACAATGTGATGAAACAATGTGATGCAGGCGGAGTTCAAGACGCTCCGTGGGCCTGGACAGGATCTGGACTTGGTTAAAGATGGAGACCATCACTCCTGTCTGACAATCCAAAGACTCTGTTCCTGAGAGCCAGACAACACTGAAGAGACGAGTCAACCGCGACACCCAACAAGATCCAGATCCTTCATCATCTCGGGAGGATCTGGTCCAGCTGGTTCTTCACCAGTGACCTCTGACCTCCAGAGTCTTCAGCTCCGCCTCCTGAACAGAGAGACAATCAGGTTCAGGAGTTCGTCAAAGTTCTTCCACCTTCTGACAAAGTTCTGCTGAGAACAGTCTTGTGATGTCCTGCCTTCCCTCCTGAGTCTCTGAATGTTTTTCCAGAACCTGTTTGAGGCTGAAGCTCCTCCTCCATCTCCTCTCCAGACTCCTCCACAGCAGATCTTTCTCTTCTGTAGCTCCAGCAGCTGCTTCCCCTCTGCTGAGTCAGCGGTCCTCCACACCAGCCAGGTCCAGAAGGTCCTTCTTCCTCTGGACAGCCTCCCTCCCCCTGCTGTCCACCAGCAGGTTCTGACAGACTCCGCCCACTTTCTGCCCACAGCTCCAGACTCCGCCCACCTTCTGGCCACAGCTCCAGACTCCGCCCACCTTCTGGCCACAGCTCCAGCAGCTGCTTCATGACAGTCTGTTCTGACTCTGTTCTGACCAACAGCTGCATCTGTTGGTGCCTCTCCACCTTCATCTGTTGGTGTCTCTCCACCTTCATCTGTTGGTGCCTCTCCACCTTCATCTGTTGGTGCCTCTCCACCTTCATCTGTTGGTGTCTCTCCACCTTCATCTGTTGGTGTCTCTCCACCTTCATCTGTTGGTGCCTCTCCACCTTCATCTGTTGGTGCCTCTCCACCTTCCACAGCATCTCAGTGTACGTTCCACATTCCAAGGTCCATGAGGACTAACTCAGGTGGGCGGAGCCTCAGCTCGCAGCTCTGAGGCTCAAACCTCAACATGAGGAGGCGGCGACTCCAGGAGGAGCAGCAGTAGAAGTGATGATAGTACTGTCCTGTAATGTCCAGATCATGGTATTGATTACAGTACTGATGACTATTACTGACTATTGACGACTATTGATGACCGTATGTATTGCTGTCCAGATCTCAGTGTCTCTGTGTAAAGACCAACCGAACACGGCGCTCCTCGACCTGATGAAGAAGGACGGAGTCCAGAAAGTCCGGAAGGTTCTGGGCGAATACGTCACCCTGCTGAAATCAGGTCTGCTCCGTTACCCAGGAGGCATCAGGACAGATCAATCAGTAATTATAATAATCATGACGATAATAATAATAATCTATAGTTGAAGCTTTAACAGGATGTTGGTTGTGACCTCTGACCTTTGACCTGGTTGCAGAGTTCAGCCAGGGGATGATCCTGCCCACAGCTGACGGAGTGAACCAGCCTCAGCCAGCCAATCAGAACCAGGCCAAGACCAACAGAACCCAGGTGGGCTATCAGTAAAACCAAGTGGGCTATCAGTAAAACCAGGTAGACACTGACCCCTGTGTGTTCCTCTACAGATCAGCTCCGCCCCCAGCCCCGCCCCCAGCCCCGCCCCCCGCCCAGCCCCCAGCTCCACTCCCAGCTGTACGGGGGTTCGAATCCCAACATGCAGCTTCTCTCTGAAGGAAACCTTCCTGACGTCGGCTGATGAGCTTTACAGGACCTTCACCAACCAGGAGGTATAAAACCAGATACAGACCAGATACAGACCAGATACAGACCAGATACAGACCAGATACAGACCAAACAAAGACCAGATACAGACCAGATACAGACCAAATACAGACCAAACACAGACCAGATACAGACCAGATACAGACCAAATACAGACCAAACACAGACCAGATACAGACCAGATACAGACCAAACAAAGACCAGATACAGACCAGATACAGACCAAACAAAGACCAGATACAGACCAAACAAATACCAGATACAGACCAAACACAGACCAGATACAGACCAAATACAGACCAGATACAGACCAAACAAATACCAGATACAGACCAAACACAGACCAAACACAGACCAGATACAGACCAGATACAGACCAGATACAGACCAAACAAAGACCAGATACAGACCAGATACAGACCAAATACAGACCAAACACAGACCAGATACAGACCAGATACAGACCAAATACAGACCAAACACAGACCAGATACAGACCAGATACAGACCAAACAAATACCAGATACAGACCAAACACAGACCAGATACAGACCAAACACAGACCAGATACAGACCAAACACAGACCAGATACAGACCAAATACAGACCAGATACAGACCAAACACAGACCAGATACAGACCAAATACAGACCAGATACAGACCAAACAAAGACCAGATACAGACCAAACAAAGGCCAGATACAGCACTAGTAGTGATACTAGTTGAATGTGTAGTTTGTGCAGGTCTTCACCCTCTGCAGCAGTAGTATTAGTACTAGTTGTACTACAGTAATACTAGGTGAATGTGTAGTTTGTGCAGGTCTTCACCCTCTGCAGCAGTAGTATTAGTACTAGTTATACTACAGTAATACTAGGTGAATGTGTAGTTTGTGCAGGTCTTCACCCTCTGCAGCAGTAGTATTAGTACTAGTTGTACTACAGTAATACTAGGTGAATGTGTAGTTTGTGCAGGTCTTCACCCACGCGGCGGCCGTGGTAGAGGATCGGCGTGGAGGAAAGTTCCAGCTGCTGGACGGGAACGTGAGCGGAGAGTTCACACAGCTGGTGAGACTCCGGAACCTTCTGCCTGCTGAGCCTCAGCCGCAGCCGCTGTAATGACTCTCTGTTCCTCCAGGTTCCCGACGAGAAGATCGTGATGAGATGGAGGTTCAAGACCTGGCCGAGCGGTACGTGGTCCGGGCCGGACCGCCGGCCGGTCCGGTCCGAGTCATAGAGGACTCGGTTAACTACCGAGCGCGTTAACCGATGCCCGTGTTGAACCTTCATTACGGACCGATGTTGATGTTCCTGTGCTGTCTTCATCAGAGCATCACGCCACCATCGGTCTGGATCTGAAGGACCGAGGAGACGAGACGGAGCTGAGGATGGAGTGTCGAGGCGTTCCTTCGGCAGAGGAGGAGCGGACGAAGGAGGGCTGGAGGAGATATTACTTTGAAGCCATCAAACAGACGTTTGGATACGGAGCTCGGCTCTACTGAGACTCTGAAGGTCGTTCAGACTGCGGCTGCAGAGCTACAGCACAAACTGAGAAACAAACAGAGAGAGCAACAAGCAGCAGCTACAGACCGAAGCTCAGCTCTGATGACGCGGTGAAGTGCCAACAAATCAAGGCAGTGTAGGGTCGTTATATTTACGCTATTATTGTTTACTTGATGAATTAGAAGAACAAGTATTTGCCAAATAAAATAAAAACGAGACGAACGCAACGCTATGACAGTCTGACATCATCAGCCGGTGCAGCCGGCGTGACGACAACATGAACCGCCAGAGACCAGCAGAGGAGGAGCTCGGTACACCAGACCGCTCTGTAGACCTGTAGACCGGAGTCTGAACGCAGCTTTAGGGCTAACAAGCCTGCAGACAGACACACAGACAGACAGACAGACAGACAGGTAGAGAGACAGACAGACAGACAGACAGACAGGTAGAGAGACAGACAGACAGACAGACAGGTAGAGAGACAGACAGACAGAAAGACAGACAGGTAGAGAGACAGACAGACAGACAGACAGGTAGAGAGACAGACAGACAGACAGACAAGTAGAGAGACAGACAGACAGACAGACAGGTAGAGAGACAGACAGACAGACAGACAGGTAGAGAGACAGACAGACAGACAGACAGGTAGAGAGACAGACAGACAGACAGGTAGAGAGACAGACAGACATACAGACAGACAGGTAGAGAGACAGACAGACATACAGACAGACAGGTAGAGAGACAGACAGACACACAGACAGGCAGAGACCGACCGGAACAACATCTGCTGCCTCAGACCTTTAATACTGTCTTCACTGTGTCAACTGGTTTCACTGTCAACTGGTTTCACTGTCAACTGGTTTCACTGTCAACTGGTTTCACTGTCAACTGGTTTCAGTGTCCAAGCCCAGCAGCGGTCGACTGACCAAGCATCTGTGATGTCGGTGTGAAAATAATAAAATGTCAAAACAGAAAACATGAATCACTGTTTCTGTCAGTTTGTTCTGAAGCAGCAGCGACTCGTCTGGTCGAAGGTTTTTAACGAGCTGCTGCTCTGCAGAATCAAAACTAACAATCCATTCAAACATAAACTACATACACACATTACTGTGTCTAACAGCACTTACCTACATAATATAAAATAATATAATATTATATAATATATAATATAATGATATTAGCCCTAACCCAGTATGTCAACAGACGTCTCTCTCTCTTCATGCTGCAGCGCTGCCACCTGCTGGACGGATTCTCCTCTGCTGTTTACCTTCAGCTGGAAGGTTAACCTGCTCTCTCTGTTATCTCCCTCCACAGGAGTCAGGGGTCAGAGGTCAGGGGTCAGGGGTCAGAGGTCAGGGAACAGGGAACAGGGTCAGGGTCTGCAGCTGGTCGGTTGGGTGAATGAAACCAGTCCGGTGTCTCTGCTGCTTTCAGAGTTTCTTTATTCTTACAGGAAACGTTGGTCACATTCAACTCAAACCTTTTGGATTTTTTCATTCTGTCTGTTGTCTCCGAACCTGCAACAAGAAACCTGCAGCCACAGACACAAAGTTCACTTTAAAATACAGAATATAGTTTCATTTTACACCAAATCCCATAACGATCCACGAGGAACAACAAGAGCTACAA